>NC_065446.1:23397454-23703397 GCF_917563875.1 Diabrotica virgifera virgifera | reverse complement strand
ATCCCATTACAAACTCTAAGCATTACTTCCGTCCCTAATTCTCCCATTTTTTTGAGTATTTCAGTTGTTATTCCATCCTCTCCTTGTGCTTTTCTATATTTTAGCTTTTTTATTGCCGACTCAATTTCAGATTTCAATATTTGAGGTTCTTTTTTATAACTTCTTTTCTCATTATTATGTTCTGGGTCGTTGTTAGACAATAGTATTTCACAATATTGTTTCCAAACCTCTGCGATACCGTCTGGGTTTGTTATGGTATTTCCACTATTATCTTTGACGATCTGTATCTGTGGTTTAAATTCTCTCGCTAGATATTTGACTTTGGAGAAAAGTTCTCTAGATTCTTGGCGGTCAGCAGAGGGGGTTAAATAGTATTTAATACGAATAAAATATTGCATTATAGGTAACGTACCAGATTGTTTATAAATAAATAAGGATAATCTTTAAATTATGAATCTAGTATGAATCTTACACACTCCATAAACAAAATGATTCGTTGTTTCTTTTAGTACAGGCATCATAATAATATTAACCTACTGCTAGATTCAAAATGATCAATAACATTTTGTTTTTTTGAGACGTAATTGTGCGTTGTTTCAACAATTTGATTGGGGATTAATCTAGCTAGACGTTGCGTCATAAGTATTTCTAGTGTTGTCATCAGCAAGAAAAACTGTGTTAAATATACTGAAACCAAAATGACCAGAAGGGCTGTAAATCCTATTAAAAACTATACACTAATCAAAAGGAAAAAGGACCCCTCTTGAGCTGCTCCCCTCAACACATTTGCAGAAATTAAAAAGCAAATAGCTCCGATTTATGAGCTATTTATAAGCTTTCATAACCTGCAAATTAAAAATTTTGAGTTCGTTACCACTGAGCAAGAATTTAATATTTTAGGAGAGGGAGGATAACTTAGCTCCATGACATTTTTCACATTATTCGATAAACCACATTTCAAAGCAGGCAAGTTTTTTTCAGATGCGTCAGTAATTATCCAAGCCATAACTCCATATAAAAGGGCACAGAATGCGTAACATCTCAATACTAAAGTTTTAATTTCTATTCCCAGTTCTTCTTTGCGTAATACGGGTTTCATTTTATTGAAAGCGCTTCTGGCTCAGTGCCATAACTACCACTGGAGCAAACGGGGCAGTGCCCCGTGGCCCCCGTTAGGTTGGCCATGCATAGGTTGTAATAACGAGGTCAAATAAACTTTTTAAAGTACTCTCAGTCAAGTTCTACTTCGAGTTGTCCGATTCTAATAACTACACACCATATTAATTCTAACAACTTTAATGATTAATTTTAACATGTTTCACCTGCACCATTATGAAAAATGTTGCCTCAAAATCTCTCCATGAACTCACCTCATTTTCTCTTCTTTCAAACAACAAAGCAGTTATGTCTTTTAGATGTTTTCTTATAATTTTTTTGCAGTCATCGAAGTTCTGTATATGTTGGCATTTGTTTTTTAAGATTTCAATGAAATGTAGCGGATGACGTTTTCTAATATCCGCGTCAAATTGGATTCTGCTCTCATTAGAGCTGTATACAATTACTTCTCGATGGTCTCCTCCTTTTTTTCACTTTCCTATTTCCTTAAATTTTTCTTCCACTTTTTCCATATCGAATTTTAACGCATTCTCGAATTTTTCTTCCACCTTTCACTCTCTCAAATAAGATTAAAGTATTATCCATTTTTGCAATCAATATTTCAAAAGCTTTTAAATGAGGTATCACATGATGTACTTTCCCATTTAAAAAAATCAAAGTTATGCATGTCACCTGAAGAGGGATCGCGTAAAGTTCGAAACATTGATGCTAAAATATACTAAGATTATTTTAAAAATCGACCAGTCCGAGCGTTGTGCTTATGTGCTAAAAATAAATAAGTTAATAAGAGGGGGGGGACAATTCCAGCGCACTGTATACATTGTTGTTTAGTAATAAATACGAGCAAAATTAAAACAAAAAATTCCAAAGGATTTTTTTTAATGTAAGATACCTCATTTCTTAATATATCCGCAGACTGCAAATATGCAAACACGTGCCTTAAGCGGCATCAAAAATCTCATAAAGGAAAAGCATATAAACCTAATAAAATCTGTGCAGAACTTGACAGACAGGGAAGATATGAAGTATGAACGAGATAGCGAGCTTATTATATTAATCTGAGGCAAAAAATTTTTATGTGGGCCGTACTCTAATATTAATAAGAATAGTTTAATAATATGAGAATATTGTTATGTATATATTTTTATTTTTTGGCCTCGATCCTGCCTACCAAAAAAAAGTATATTAATAGCAAGCTGAAAATTTGTTAATAGTTTAACGGTGTCTAGTGGAACAAACTTTTATGTACAGGAACACTGGAACAGGGAAAGTTTTAATTGTGGAACAGGTTACAGGTTTCTAACGTCAGACTACGAAAACGTCCCATGTATTTTTCCGCCACAACTTCCAATTGATCTGTTACCCTTTCATTAAACTCTCATGAAAAGATTAGACTGCTATTTTATCACTAACATAATTCTTGTCAATTGACATGTTCTACGTGCCGGACTTATTAAACTCTCCAACATATTTGTCGGACAAAAATTTGTCGTATATTATTTAAAATTTGCTATTGAATAAACTTAAAAACAACCTGCTCTTGTCAGGATGATAAGTTGTATAATGAAAATCCTGTTCCACAATTACAACTTCCCCTGTTCCCGTGTTCCCATACATCAAAGTTTGTCCGACTAGACACCGTTAAGCAATTAACAAATTTTCAGCTTGCTGTTAATACATTTTTTTTGGTACGCGTGATCCAAGCATATTTTTTATATTAGTGTTCGTCTATTTTTAAGCGTGTGATACACAAGCAAACTTTAAGTACGCGGGTTTAAAGATCGCGGACTTACTCAGCTCGTCGTCGGTGATACACGGCAGACTTACTCATAACTCATTGCTATGTCATCGAGAGAAGATCCTTTGTGCTATTTAGAAATTTTATCGTATTATATACTTCGTATCGTATCCTATCGTATTATATCTTTTTAATACTAATAAAAAAAGACGAAATCAAAAATTGTGGAAAACAAACAAAATATCATAAATAAGAGGGTAATATTTTCAACAGGAGGATAAAACAACCTATACATAATTAGGTTTACTCAAAAACAAATAATCAGAAAAGCTTAAAATAGTATTTTACGGTTTTCTCAAAACTTATAAAATGTAACTTGCCTCTTTTCAACAATAAATGATTGAATTATTTCTAGGCAATTTGCTTAATTAGTGAAAATATAAGTGTAACTTTAAACGCAATAACATGATGGCTCTAGGCTCGCGGCTCGTGGCAGTGATACACATACGGGTTACGAGTAAGATGTCAAACTTGTTGGATCGACGGCGTACTTACTCGGCGGCCTTAAAGTACGCGTACTTGCTGTGATACACGCCCGAAAAAGGTAGTCGAGCCATAAGTTCGCGTACTTACTCGCGTGTGTATCACACGCTTAACATTAATGGCAAGAAGCTAAACCACCTCAGATTCGCTGACGACATTGTGAATGTTAGCGAGCTCATTTGAGAAACTGCAAATTATGATAGAGGAACTTGCAGACAGCTCCCAAATTGTCGGCCTAAAAATGGATATGAGAAAAACGAAAATAATGGCAAACACAGATGGCCCCAGATGTATAACTATAAATGGCAGTGAGATAGAAAAAGTCCAGGAATATCTACCTATGCCACATCCTGAAACTTGACAAAAATAACCAAAGTGCAGAAATTACTAGGAGAGCAAGTCCGGCATCGGCAGGATTTGGAAAACTTAGTTGGATACTTGAGAACCGCAAAATACGACAATATTTGAGGAGCAAAGTGTTCCAGTAGTAGATTCTTCCTATCATGACATGCGAATGTCAAACCTCCAAAGCCAAATATGAATTAACTAGCCACAACAAAAATAGCAATGGAAAGAGCAATGCTAGGTATACGACTGTCAGATAAATAGGCCTGGATTAATAGCAAGCTTAAAATTTGTTAATAGCGTAACGGTGTCTAGTTGGACAAACTTTGATGTACGGGAACACTGGAACAGGGAAAGCTTTAATTGTGAAACAGTTTAAAGTATAGAATGTCAGATTACGAAAACGTAACATGTATTTTGTCGAACGGAACATCCAATTGATTTGTTACCCTTTTAATAAACTCTAGTGAAAAAATCAGACTGCTATTACTAACCAGCATGATTCCTGTCATTTGACATATTCTTCGTGTTCCACTTATTAAAATACCCAGTTGGTAATAAAGACCAGTTTGACTTTTGCATGACAGTTTATTGAAATGGTAACAAATCAATTGAAAGGTCTTTCCGACAAAATACATGGAACCTGTTCGTAGTATAACGTTCCAAATTTTTAAACTGTTCCAAAATTAAAACTTCCCCTGTTCCAGTGTTCGCATACATCACAGTTTGTCCGACTAGACACCGTTAAACTATTAACAAATCTTCAGCTTGCTATTAATCAACTTTTGTTGGTACGTGGGATCTAGGCCTAAGAAAGAGGAGACTGGGTAAGATCAAAAACAAAAGTCGAGGACATAACAACAAAAGTTGCCAAAGGAGTTGTGGAGCTTCGCAGGCCACATTGCTAGAGAAGAAGACCAACGTTGGAATGCAACAATACAACACTGGAGACTAAAGTAAACGACCGAGAGGAAGACCACAGATGAGGTGTGATGATGATATTAAAAGAGTAGCCGGAACAAACTGGAAATATGATGCTCAGGCTAGAGACAGATGGAACGAGTTAGGAGAGACCTATGTCCAAAAGTGGACAATAGAATGCTAAGAAATAGTTAAAAGGACTTGATCGAGTTACTAAGCACGGGTGTATGCAAATTTTAAACTGATATATCTTATAGGCCTGGATCCCACGTACCAAAAAAGTTGATTAATAGCAAGCTGAAAATTTGTGAATAGCTTAAGAGTGTCTAGTCGGACAAACTTTGATATATGGGTGATTCGCCAAAATAGACGGCAATTTCGAGGTAGAGAAATTTAAATTAAAACATGGTTTAGAATTAGTTCATTTTTAAATATTTTTTATAAAATGACCTGTTCAACTTAGCCATGATACCAGCAGAGATCATTTTTAAATATTTTCCGATAAACGGAAATGTGACTTCGGAGTTGACTAAGTGTTCACGGTGTTGACGTAATTCTCTGTTGATTGAAATTTATGATCGTAATAATTAAATAAAAATTGTTATGTAATAAAATTATACAAAACATTTCCATTTTGATATAAACTACTACAGAAAAACATGAAAAATAGGTAAAATATCAATTGCGTCGGACTTGATTTAGACCGGTATTCGTGTGGACAAAACTTTTCAATAAGTAGCCGTGTCTTCTCCGTTAAACTTCAAAAATGTAATCTGCTTTTGAACACAATCTTGGCATTTTCTTTCTATTCATTCTTCTGTCTTTTTGCGCAATATAATGATTTGTTATCCGCTTCCACACATGAGCTCCATGTTTTCACATAATCTGCATACATAGACAGATGTCTCTTTTATCAACACTAGAGAAGACTACCCAAAATGGTATATTCTCACAGAAATAAGCATAGCTGCATAAAATATTACTTTCTTTCATAAAATCTTTATTTAACGATTTTGGGGGTTCTCGCCTTCATTTTTCCGTCGTACTCCAGTGTATACGAGCCATTTTCTACAAAAAGAAGATAATATTACCAAACCGACCGAAACATCTTGAGAGCTTACCCAGTAACCCTTTTCCTATATCAAACTAAATTTGAATTGTATTTTTTTATTGGCACGACTGGGCCTCGGAGTTGATGGCTTCGGTGTAGATGATTTCATACATTTTTAATTCTACTTTCTACAAATTAATATTAAAAATAATTCTGCTTTATTCATGGGGTGTCAAAAAAACTTTATAGCGCATACTTAAAAGAAAAACATATTAAAAAAATTAGTAAAATTATGTTTTTACGAAAGCTTCGGTGTTGACTGTATAAAAACATATGCTTAGCTTAAGACACTTTGAAAAATTTTCTATCGCTTAACGATATCATGTTCGTCCACTTTCCTCCACAATTTGGGTTAGACTGAAGCGTTCCTCTCTTGTCAAATTTTCATATATTTTCATGAAGCCTCGGTGTTGAAGTACAAAGTTGGTTACAGTTTTTAGTAGTAGATTTTTATGGTTTAATTTTAAAAATGAAAGTTATTAATTTTGCATTTAGTTTTAGAATTTAAATTAAATTTAAAAATTTAAAGTTTTAAATTACATTGGGTTTTTAATTAATTATTGATAAAATAATCTGCACTTTTGTAACTTTTCAGTGTGTAATACTATAAAACAGATCAAAAAACAAGGCAGGTTACAGCCTCGGAGTTGATATTTTGACATTAAAATTGCATAAAATGTTTGTAAAAATACTTTTTTTTTAATTATTGTTATGTGGCGTACATTCACCTATTGTATAACTTAACTTTGGCAACATAATTTGAAACACAGTATATAAAGGACTTAAGAAAAAAGCGATTAACACAATATGTCGCTAATTTTGGCGAACCACCCATATAGAAACACTGGAACAGGGTAAGTTTTAATTGTGGAGCAGGTTAAAAATTTGGAACGGTCAGACCACGAAAATCTCACATGTATTTTGTCCGACAGAACTTCCAATTTATTTGTTACCCTTTCATTAAAATCTCATGCAAAAATCAGGCTGCTCTTTATCACCAAATGGGAATTATAATGAGTGGAACACGTAGAATATGTCAAATGATAGGAATTATGAAAGTGATAAATAGCAGTCTGATTTTTGCATGAGAGTTTAATGAAAGGGTAACATTCAATTGCAAGTTTTGTTGGACAAAGTACATGTGACGTTTTCGTGGTCTGACCATTCCAAATTTTTAACCTGTTCCACAATTAAAACTTCCCCTGTTCCAGTGTTCATATATACCAAAGTTTGTCCGACTAGACACCCTTAAACTATTAACAAATTTTCAGCTTGCTATTAATCAACTTTTTTTCATACGCGGGATCCAGACCTATTAACCAGTTTTTGTATTACAGAAAAACCAAAAATCCAAAAAATTGAAAAAACAAAACCTACATTTTTCTTCTCTTTGAGATTTTTGGTATTACTAATCATTTCTAAGATATTTTGAACAAAAAACATTTTTTTCGAATACAAAAATCAGAAAAAATTTTACTTTAAAACTAAAGTTTTTCAAAAATAAGCATCTTAACCTTCGGATGACCAAGGGGGGTAAATTTGGACCCCAATGTAAGTTTTTATAGAAATATTTTCAGTTTTAAACTCACTATTTTTTTTTATTTAACTTTTATATCATTCTAGATACATTCATATTGTGTAACAACAAAAATTCCCTATATTTTACGAAAAAATTTTATTTGTTTCTGAATTTGGGGTCAAAGACGAACTCACTTGGCTTTCCATGTTTCAATTTTATATTAAGTAAATATCCTCTATTATGTTGAATTATTTGTAAGAAACATTCCAATAGTGAAAAAAAGTTGTATGTTAAACCTGTGGCGACGTAAATTAGTGTATATTTTAAAATTTCTTTAGTTCTATGTTCAGAACGATGATTGCTGTTTTGGTTCAGGTGTGATTAAAATATGTTTTACTAATGTTTATTTATCATTTATTAATAAAATACTAATATTAAAATTACTAATACATTATTTTATTTCTTAAAATAACTTAATTTTTTTGTCTATTGTCATTTTTCCTTTGAGGTCATTTTTTACCTCCATTGGTCATCCGTGTAACAAAAAAAGGTTGGTCATCGGAAGGTTAAACCGATTAAACTTAGAGATCATATAAATAAAACATATTTATGTAAATCAACCTTTCAAACCGTTAAAACTGTAATGGATAAATTTCATTTCAGATATTATCACATATTATCGAATTTATCTTAAAAAAAAAACGGAACCACCTTTATTTTGAGCGTAACATGCTTACTTTGGATTCTAGAAAATTTTAAACAGCTAGATGCTAGAAAACAATAAAATACAGCTTTCTTTAACCCGCCATTGGTCGCTAGATAGGTTTGTACGCGAGTGGTCGCGCGTAAGATTTTCTCTCACATATCCAACTTATGCCATTTTTTTAAAATAAAATTTTTAAAGCAGAGTTTAAACTTTCTTTATTAACTAATAATAAGAACATAATAATATAACATAATATACATAATAATATGACCAAACCATAAATATATAAACTACCAAAAAAATGATCGGAATTAAACCAATATTAATCAATCTCCGTATCTTCATCATTTACGGAACCGCACTTTACACAGTAAGTATAACGAGAATGATCTGGACAAATTGGTTGATGACAAGAACTACATTTTTTTTACTTTTCTATTTATGCGGCGACGGCAAAATGAACAAAACTTACTATCCGATGATGGTTCAGGTTGTGATGAGTTCGGTAATGTTATTTTGGCAATTCTTGCAATAGAATTCCGAAGGCTTAAAGTTAAGTTTGGAATTGTCGAACGATTTATCAGATGAAGTTTAATCAACTATACAGACAATTCCTTTAAAAAGACACGACGTTCTTCTGTGTTATTATTATTATCTTTGTATACAATGTGAATGTTGATGCCGCCAATATTTAACATCGAAAAATATATGGTAAGTGGCCATCTACAACTAACCCGTGAAAAAGAATATAGGATTTTCCTTTCATCCACCACATCAACGTCGCCTTTTTTACACTGTAAAAGGATATTTTTTCAGGTTTTAAGTGTCACAATAAAATTAATTTTTATACACACTTGGTAGCGCCGGTGGTCGCGCGATGAGAGAATATTTCACATGAAGCTTACTGACTCAACAATCTGGTGATACTAAGTCAACCGAGTCACTATCAGAGTCTATTAGATTGTCTAGGGAGGATAGATAGGACAATAGAATTTCCCAGAAAAAAAGTAGTGCGCAATTTTCTGAAACCGTGAGAGAAAATCTTATATAGCGACCACTGCCGGGTTAAACCAAAAGCGAAGAATAAACAGACAAAAAAGTTTTTTCAATGTATGCTAAGCATATATTGTATATTTGGTTTATGCAGTTTTCTGAGTGTATTATTAGATTTATCGTAGAATAGTCATCACCAAATATAAAACGGAAATAAACACCCCACCAATGGGTGTGTCGACACTTTGGAGCTTTAGAGCTCTGCTTCTTGATTGATGATCCAATTACTTTAAGAATTTCAAAGAGTTAAAAGCGGATTAAATGGCCTTCATTAGGCGCCGACTACTAGTTTTCTAAACGTTTTATTCGTCAATTTATGTTATTAGCGATAAAAATTTTATGACTATGCAATTTTATAATTTCAGCCTCATTTTGTGCAAATTGCTGAAAGTAAAATTCATATTGCTTCCCATGATGCATTTAAATGCGTATTAAACAAAAACTAAAAAACTGTTAAATGTTTTTTTGTCTTAAATAATTTATAATTTAGTAGAATCATTTAAATAGGAACCGAAATTGTGTCATTGATAACTACTTACAAACGAATATTTGAAGTATATCATAATTATTGATTTATTTAAACGGAAAAAGGGGTCTAACATTAAACATTGAAAAGTTTTTTTTTAAATATTTCCATGTGGAAATAAATCATATTTCCTTATTTCCTGGAAACTAACACAGAAAAAAATATGAAAAATTTTTTTTAAGAAACGCTTTTCTTTAGTTACGAATGACTAAAATTAAAATTATAAAAAAATCAACTAAGAAGCAAAAAATAAAAAAAACTGAAAAAATCTAACACACAAAGAAAAGCGTGGCGCGTCTTTATTGAATAAACGGTTTTCGCCCCACGCTTTTCTTTAACGAATGTGTTAGTTTTTTTAAATTTTTTGCTCTTTAGTTGATTTTTTTATAATATTTTTAATTTTAGTCACTCTTAACTAAAGAAAAGCGTTTCTTAAAAAAATTTTTTTCATATTTTTTTATTTTTTACTTTTTAGTATAACATTTTTCAAACATTAAAATATATCGTCATGTTTATTAAAATATGTATAAAACATATGATGTACTAACATGGAAAGTAGTCGGAATCGGCAAAAATTTGAAAAATTTATTGTTTATTTTTGAAGCATAACGTAAACAATTAACGTAGAAAGTTAAATTATGTATAGTTCATATTATTAGCTACAATCCGTAAAAGTTTCAAGTTTTTACATTGTAAAAACAAGAAAATTTAAGCATTTTCCATTAAACTCGTTTTTTTATTTAAAGAATTAATAAACATAAAAAAAATTTTATTAACTATTCGTGTATTGTTCCCGCGAATGCATATGTCTGCAAATTTTAATTCATTTGCATTGGAGAAAAGGCAGTCAAATTAACGTCTAAAAATTTGACGCAAACTATTGAACTAAATAAAAGCGTTTAAAAATAAAAATAATGATACAGACGAGAAAAAATGTAGTCCTACAAAACATTATACATGAAGATGATATTGAAACGGTTGGAAAGTTTACATACCTGGAAGTAGAAATGTATGCCGACGGATCAGAAGATGGAGAAATACGTAAGAGAATAACGCAGGCAAACAGAGTTTACTTTGCCCTCTCCCATATATTTGGGTGTAAAAGTGTCCACCGAAATACAAAGATGAGAATCTGTAAAACCTTAATTCGACCAATAGCATGCTGTGGCAGTGAAGCATGGGTCCTGAAACAAACATCCAAACAAACTCGACACATTCAAAAGGAAAGTACTGAGGAGAATACTGAGACCTGTGACGGAAAAAAGAATTTTCAGAAGTCGATACAACAACGAGCTTTATGAACTTTATAAGGAAACATTCTTAACGGACTTCATTAAAATATAAAGATTATAATGGGTCCGACATGTGATAGGAATGGAAGAGTATATACTACCAAAAAGAGCACTGAATGCTAGAATGCAGGGAAACAGACCGGTTTAAAAGCCAAGAAAGCGCTGGGAAGAAACAAACAAGCAATTTTAGGAGTCCGTGTATGGAGAAGAGCAGCCACAGACAAACAAGGATGGAAGCAAAAAATAAAGGAGGCCAAGGCTCAAGTTGGGCTGTAGTGCCGCAGAAGAGACAGACTGGGTGTGTCGACACTTTGCAACTTTATAGTTCTGCTTCTTCATTGATGATACAATTACTTTAAGAATTTTAAAGAGTTAAAAGTGGATTAAATGGCCTTCTTTTGGCGCCGATTATAGTTTTCTAAACATTTTATTCACCAATTTATGTTATTAGCAATAAAAATTATACGACTATGCAATTTTATAATTTCAGTTTCATTTTGTGCAAATTGCTGGAAGTAAAAATCATATTGCTTCTCATCATGTAATTAAGTATGTATTAAAGAAACATTAGAAAAATAATAAACAGATTTAACGTCTTACATAATTATTATTTAGTTGAAGCAAACCAGCAAATCCCAACAGTGTCATAAATCATAAATTGCCTGTTACGTCACAATAAACCTTATTAACCCTTAAGCTTCTATATTCTATATGTAACGCAGAAGCCGCTAAAATCTTAAGTCTTAAATTCGGGAAGTGATTCTAATTTTAACTAGATGATGATGCAAGACTTTCAAAGGACACTGCTTGTTTACCTACTAGTTTTCAGCAGTTGTTTCGAGGATTTGATCTAACCTGTTTATTTAGTTGAGTGTTTTATGTGACGGTGTTTATTATTAATGGTAAAAATGGATCTCAAGTTTGAGTAAGTATATTTTTACTATCCTTTTGTTATTATATTTTTTTTAAAGTATTTTCAATTGAGAATAAATTAATGTCTTTTCTTATTGATAACCTAAATTTGTCGAAATTTTATCCTGGTTTTGTAAAAAATGCCGTTAATTTTTGGTGTTACATATTTATATGTAACACTATTACATATTTATATGTAACACTAATAACATATGGGAGCAAAAATCAAAACGTTTGGAATTTTAACGTATTGTTTGTTCCAGAAAAGGGTTTTCTCTTCAAGAAGCGCTGGAGATGGTTGACGCCGTTGAAACTTTAGACGTTGATGGCACTGAAACCTCAGAATTGAATGTGCTTACAGACGAGGAGTGTGGTGATGAGGAATATAATGATTTTAACAGGCTGTCTGAGAGAATTCTAAGAGTACCTACTGAACTTGTTTTACGAAATAGTGAAAGATATTTCGAAATATATTATGATATTGACGAGGCTTGGCCTTCCAGATCATCAACTAAAAAACTATTGAAAAGTAAGTTTAAGTTGATCTTATGGACCAGAATGTAGCTAGATACCAAGTAGGAATTTGCTCTAAAAAATTATGGTGGTGTCTTTTTACATTGATGCTGGACATAACTGGACATAATAGATCCTATGGTCCTATGCCACAACTATAATTTCGAAGGTATCTAGTAACATCGTATCTTACGAAATATGGTACCAAACCAAAAGATGCAGGCAGGCCTGCGTCCAAAGTAGTCGTAGATAGAAGATATGATAAGATTGATCATCTCCTGTCCTATAATCCTGATAAGAAAAGGAGACGTTTTGCAGATGAATGCTGTAGTTCATAAATGTGCGTACCATGGGTTGCAAGTGCAATGTGGGAGTGTGCATCAAGTGCTACATAGATTTTCCTCTACAATAAATTGATTATGATTTTTCATTTATCTTGTTTTGTATTTGTTTGTTATTTTGAAATTTATAATCGGAAATATTTTAAATATATTTGCTTCTATATCTTCCTAGCGTTACATATAATATGTAACGGCAATTTTCTAAAAAAATCAAAAATAAATAAAAAAAAATGTATGTATTTTATTTTAAAACCTTCTCCTGAATACATCAAAATAAAAAAAAGTAAAATTTTCTAAATAAATTAATTCAGGATCTTAGGGTTAATACTTTTAAAAAGAAAGATATTAAGGACGATATTGGGACCCATTTTCGACAAAATTATATGGAAAATAAGGTTCAAGCACGAGTTATACCAATCTCACCATCTATAGAAAATTAAAGAACCATCTATAGCAAAATATGCAACAATGTGAGCGGCCGTAGCGTAACGGCATAATCGCTAGCCTCATACGCCAGTGCACGTGGGTTCGAGCCCTGCCAAAGACAAACAATTTTTCATTTATAAAAATGATACGAGCCGTCTCACCGTGCCTCGGAGAGCACTTTAAGCCTTCGGTCCCCCTGGGCTAGTGTACATCGACACTAGTTACTTGAAACAGGGTTAAAGGTTTAAATAGCGCCGGAACAATCCGAAAGGTCTCCCCGGCAAAAATGCCATAAGATATTATTATTATGCAACAATACAAAGATTGCGCTGGGCAGGTCACATTATAAGAATGGATAACGACAGAACACCAAGTAGAACACTCAGCAGAAGTATGGTGGTACGTCAGCTAGTAGTAGGAAGATCAAGGAAGAGGTGGATAGATGAAGTGAGTACCGATGCTAAAGAGATATTGAGGGCGGACAACTGGAGGAGAGCAGCCAGAGACAGATATACTTCGAGGAGGATGCTGGATGAGGCCAGGGCCTGACTTGGGCTGGAGCGTTATATTAGAGAGAGATATTCCTTGGTTTGGAAGAACACTGTTTTAAGTCGAAAAGTTCTAATTTTCAGGAGCAACGTTTTAAAATTTCAATGTGCTAGTTTTCATTATAATTTTGGTAAGGTAAAAAATAAGAGGTAAAATATTTTTTCTACGGCCGTACTAAAAGAACCACTTTCACGCACTCATTTCGTTTCCGAAAGTTGCACTTTTCCGCACGGCGTGCGTGAAAGTAAATTTTCGCGCATGGCGTGCAGGAAAGTATGATACCTTGTAATATGGCATTATAATATATTATAGATCATGCAACAGATTAATATTTAGATACTATTTACTAATTTATTTCAAATATATCTTATTGTGTTCCTGTTTTAATGAAATTAACGCGACAATTCGATGAAATAAAATTATTTTGACATAATATTCGAAAGTCAAATCGGTAGACAATAACAGTCGTTTTGAATCATCGTCATGAAAGCCAAGATCGTCGTCATGCTAACTAATTATATTGAAAGTTTGGTTTTGACAACCTTGTCAAATAATTAATTTGTGTATTTTCACTTCTAAATAAAAATTGATGTAACATTATTTTTTGTGGTTTTTTTCCAAACGTACGGCCCTAGAAAAAATATTGTTCCTAACTCATGCAAAAAGTGCCTTCTCCGCACTCGACTGCTTGCCCGAACTCCGCTATCGCGTCGTTCGGGTCAACGGCAGTCTCGTGCGTGAAAGTATTACTATCCGCACTAGTTAGGAAAATAACTATTACAATATTAAAGAGCCCATTATTATCATTTAAATATAAATAGAAAGGCATTTCTTGTTCTCACCTTTCTACCTGTAATTAACATTTGTAACAGTTTTTCCCAAAATTTGTCGAAATGTTGCTGTATTACTTATAATAATTCTACACTAAGCGTCAAAATTAACGCACCACTTTAAAGGTGGGACATCTTTGATGTGTTGTATTTTCTAAACCTGTTGTCCGATTTAAGTGATTTTTTTAACATGTTATAGCTTTATTATTTAAAAATATCGATATGTGCTCTTAGCATCGCTGGTGTCGCTCCTAGCAATTTTTAAATTTATTATTTAATTGTTATCGCTTAATATTTACAACGCCAAAAAGTATTTAAATTGTAATCGATTTTTTAAAGATTTTGCTAATCATTTTAAAGTTCTATTAATGAAATATTTATTTCTTACTTCGGATACTTTCACAATTATCGTGTAGAGAGCGCTTAGATTAATTTATAATTACATATTACGAAATATTAAAAAACCTAAATTCAGTATTTAAAAAGTAAGTATATTTAAGGTAAAAATATACACCACAGCACTGACCAACTAATATTTTTCCGATTAATGGTTTTAATTTCAATGTTTTAAATTAATCACTTTGACATTTATGTCAAATTTTCAGTAAAGGCTTACAGACTTGTCACTACTGGCGCTCGCGAATTTTTAATTATCCCCTCTACCTAAGAGCTCATAGAGTATAATAATATTGTTGCTAAACAGGTAAGTGTCATTGTATGCCGGGTGTAAAAATGATAGTGTGTTTTTTCCTCAAAGTTCTGAACACCCCGTGGAATATTTCAGCGCATATAAAATATTGAAATTAAAACTGAACCGTAGCCTTAGGCTTTCTTAATATTTTGCTTTTTGATTCATTCGCTTATGTCGGATAATAAAAAAGTTAGGTACTTTAACAACTAGCAACGTTCTTCATCAACACAGGGTGTTTCTAAATAAGTGTGACAAAGTTTAAGGGTTAATTGTGCACGAAAAATAATGACCGATTGCTTTATAAACATAGTTATTACCCGTCGGTCATATTACCCGTATGCACGCCAATGGTGAATATAAAATTCTTAGTTGTAGGTCACAAAATGCACAAATACTACCTCTTAAAACCTACCAAATTTCATTTGCATATCTTAACCAGTTTTAGAGCAATAAATAAATCGTCAATTTGTAAAAAAAATTCAACATCCCGTATCTCGAAACCGAAGCATTTTCGGACATAATATGTTTATAAAGCATATGGTCATTATTTTTTCATGCAAAATTACCCTTTAAAGTTTGTCGCACTTATTTAGAAACACCCTGTATTCATGAAGAACGTTGCTGGTTGTTAAAGTACCTAACTTTTTTATTATCCAACGTAAGCGAATGAGTAAAAAAGCAAAATGTTAAGAAAGCTTAAGGCTAGAGTTGAGTTTTAATTTCAATATTTTATATAAAAGCTGGAATATTCCACAGGGTGTTCCGAACTTTGAGGAAAAAACACACTAACATTTTTACACTTGGTATACAATGACAGTTACCTATTTAGCAAAAATATTATTACAAGGATATTCCTGAATAATAAAGCTATAACATATTCACAAAATCACTCAAATCGGACAACAGGTTTAGGAAATACGAGACATAAAATATGTCCCATTTTTAAGGTGGTGCGTTAATTTTGATGCTTAGTGTATATAAACGCACATACACTCGGAAAAATTAAAGAATACCCATGAACGAACATATAAAACACGCTGTATTTTCCTGTCACCGTGTCACAAAGAAAATTGCCCAGCGCAAGTACATGTAATAATAATTATTACATGTACTTGCGCTGGCCAATTTTTTGAGTGACATGGTGGTAGGAAAATACAGCGTGTTTTATATGTTCGTTCATGGGTATTCTTTCATTTTTCCTACTGTATCTTGTAAGGAATACTTACCTAAGACGAAATGTAACTGTCTTGCATTAAATATTAAACACAATATCCCGAAAAAAATACGTTCCTTTTTTAATTTGTAACACTGTTCTCCAAAAAACACGTGGTAACTTCCACAACAACTGAAACACAACTATATTGCGACGCTTTTCCATAAAATATAATGCATGGGCTTAACAAAGTCAAACTGTTATAAGTCGCCATCTAGCAGTAATTACATGAGTGCAACTTCTGACAATTTTTCCCATAATAAAGTTTAACATTTAGAGTTGGTTAGAGGGTAAACCTCAAAAAGGGCAATTTTTGAGTTGTGACGTTCTTCTTCCAAATCAACGATTTAAATTAAATAAAAACATCAGCTTTAAAAAGTCATTTAATGTGTCTTGAAAATTACTCATTACAAAGTGAATTTACTTTTCAACATTAATGACAGACTTTTCCTTTTAGATCGTTCTGCCATTCTGCTAAAGTGCCTTTATTTAATTTCAAGTGGTATTTACCTAAATACTCACTAAAATAATACAAAATACAAAACTTATCGTTTTACTGAATTGCACAATAAGCGATATTTTCCCATTTGTTACCGGTGCAATATTATCTCTTCACGATATTACAAATAGCAGTTCTTGCCGTAAGCGCTTGCGTCTCAGGAAAGGCATAATTACTTTCTGGTATTCAAATGCAGAGCATTCAACATCTCCTTTATTTAAACGTCCTCGAGAATTACCAGTTGATTCTTGCTCGCTATTGTTTAAGTTAACTAACTTACGGGAATGAAATAATGGTATAAACGAAACACTATTTTAATTAAGCGTTGTGCATAGTACGGTAGAAATATTCTAATTTCTATAGCTTAAGAATACGAGTAAGTACATGTAGAATCTTATGTATACCTTGGCACCAACTTAAGTGCAAAATAGGAACAGGGCACAGAAATTAAGATGAGAATAGAACGAGCTAGGGCAGCATTTAACAATCTGAAAAAGCTCCTCATAAGCAAAGATTTACCTCTTCCCCTAAAACTACGTCTAGTAAACGCTACATTTTTCAGATCTTACTATATGGTGCGGAGGCCTGGCCGGATTTGGCAGGATTTGGCCTAGGTAGATGTATTCCTGGATTTTCTATCTCACTGCCATTTATAGTTATACGTCTGGAGTCATCTGTGTTTGTCATTAGTTTTATTTTTCTCATGTTCATTTTCAGGCCGACGTATTGGGAGCTGCCTGCGAGGTCCTCCATCATAATTTGCAGTTCCTCGAATGAGCTCGCTATAATCACAATGTCGTCAGCGAATCTGAGGTGGTTTAGCTTCTTGCCATTAACCTTGTTGCCATAGGTTGACCAATTTGTCGTTTTGAAGACGTCTTCTAGGGCTAGGTTGAAAAGCTTTGGCGATATTACGTCTCCTTGTCTTACGCCTCTCTTAATGGGGATGGGATTTGCATTTTCGTGTAGTTGTACTATCATAGTTGCATTTTTATATATATTAAATATAAGCTGTCTATATGTCTAGGTCTAGAAGAGTTGGGTGTTTGGCAGATAACCAAGGCAAACCACTGTTAAGTGTGGAAGAAAAACTAGACACGTGGAAGAAATATGTGGAAGTAACTTTTGCAGATGAAAGGCAGAATACCATTGAAGACATTGAATGCCAAACAGGACCCCCGATTACCATTGAAGAAGTCACGTCAGCTATTAAAACAACTAAAGATGGTAAAGCTGTAGGGCCTGACCAGTTTTATGTAGAATTCCTAAAACTTATGGATGAACAAGGAATAAAATGGATAACAACCGTATTCAACAAAATATACGTAACTGGAAAAATACCCCAAAGCTGGTTAAAGTCGACCTTCGTAACTTTACCCAAAAAAGTAAATGCCAAAACATGTGAAGACTACAGAACAATTATCCTAATGAGCCACTTACTCAAAACGTTTCTGAAGGTGATACATGGCAGAATATATAAAAAATGCGAACAACAGATATCATGGACGCAGTTTGGATTCCGCGATGCCTTAGGCACCCGAGAGGCTCTATTCGCTGTCCAAGTGCTTATGCAAAGATGCAGGGATGTTGACTGTGAAGTGTATATTTGTTTTATCGACTACAAAAAGGCGTTTGATAGAGTAAAACATGATAAACTCATAAAAATCTTGAAAGAAGCGGGAGTAGATGATAGAGACTTGAGAATCATATATAATTTGTATTACAACCAAACTGCCAATATTAAAGTGGAAGACCAATTAACAGAGGCAGTCTCCATAGATAGAGGAGTGAGGCAAGGATGCATCCTGTCCCCGGTGCTGTTTAATATATACTCTGAATGTATCTTCGAGCAAGCGCTGGGAGAACTACAGGAAGGCGTATTAGTCAACGGAGTGCGTCTGAACAACATTAGATATGCCGACGACGCTGTAGTTTTTGCAGACAGTCTAGATGGTTTGCAAAGAATAATGTCGCGCATATCAGATATAAGTAGAGAATACGGACTTGATCTCAATACGAAAAAAACAAAGTATATGGTAGTCAGTAAGCGCGAAATATTAAATACACAGCTTTTGGTTAACCAACAACTAATTGACAGGGTCGACAGCTACGCATACCTTGGTACCAACATAAACAGCCAGTGGGACCACTCAAGTGAAATAAAACAACGCATAGGAAAAGCGAGATCAGCGTTCATAATGATGAAGTCTCTTTTCAGAAGCCACGATTTACCTCTTGCTACCAAAATCTCTATCATCAGATGCTATGTATTTTCTACGTTATTATACGGAGTAGAGGCCTGGACACTTTCCGAGGCTTCTTTGAGAAAACTCGAGGCATTTGAGATGTGGTGTTACAGGCGCATTTTGAGAATTTCGTGGGTGGATCGTGTGACTAATATTGAGGTTCTACGTAGAATAGGCAAGGAATGCGAGATTATTAACATAATCAAAGAGCGCAAACTAGAATATCTTGGCCATGTTATGAGGAATGAACAGAGATATGGCTTGTTGCAACTCATTCTTCAAGGCAAGGTATTTGGAAAGAGAGGACCAGGGAGAAGAAGAATATCTTGGCTTCAAAACCTGAGAAAGTGGTTTAATACATCGACAACCGGACTATTCAGAATAGCAGCAAGCAAAGTTAGGATAGCCATGCTGGTCGCCAACATCCGGAACGGATAGGCACCTTAAGAAGAAGAAAAAGATATGTCTAGGTATATGTAAGAATTATTTATAGCTTGTTCTACGGCACACATCTCGATATTATTAAATGCGTTTTCATAGTCTACGAATACAAGAAATACGGGTAGTTGGTATTCATTTGCCTTGTCTATCAATGTTCTCATTGTCAGCAGATTATCCGATGTACTATATCCTTTGCGGAAGCCAGCCATCAGCCATTCCACTGGTTGGTAACTGTCCATTTTGTAGGTCAACCGGTTGTTAATACATAATTCTCATAAATATTTTGTATACTTGACCGAGCAACGATATAAGCCTATAATTCTGTAGGTCACATTTGTCCCCTTTTTTGTGTAAAAGTATTACTAGACTTTCTTTCCAGTCTTTAGGGATCTTGCTGTTATGGAGACATTTATTAAATAGCTCTGTTAGTAAAGGGATTGTTACTGTTTTGCTTGTTTTCAAGAGCTCGGCAATTATAACGTCGTGTCCTGATACTTTATTATTTTTTAGTTCTTTTAAAGGTCTTTCTATTTCAAATCCCTCTATATTTGGTAGTACTTCTGATCCCACGTTTTTTATTGTTCTTTTGACGATCTCCTTTGTTGATTCATTAGTCTGGCTTTGCGAGCTGTACAAAGTTTTGTAGAAGTCTTCGACTATTTTCGTTATTTTATATTTGTCCTTCTCTTCCTTATTATTGGCGTTTTTCATTTTGATGATTTTTTGAATACCCAGTGCGGGTTTTAGACATTGTAAGCCTCTGTTGTTTTCAATGACTCGGTCTATAAAGTTCTCGTTCCATTTTTGTATGTCGCGTTTTAATTCTTTTCTAATTGTTTTATTAAGTTCCATTATTATTATTTTGGATTCTCTGTTAGTGTCTATAGCTTTTTTAAGATCTTTGTAAAAAGTATTTATTTCTTCTTCAGTTGCTTTTTCAGGTGGAGCACAAACTTGCACAATCTTTAAATTTGGTTTTTGGATTTAATTTTAAAATCATGTATTTAACCCTCTCTGAGATGCTGTCAATTATTTGAATTTGTGATTTTCCCTTCTTGTTGATTAAGAAACCTACTCCACCGTATGTATAGTCTTCATTGCCTTTATAATAGAGTCTGTTGCCTGAATGTAAGTCCACATACCCTTCACCTCTTCTTTTAACTTCTGATAGTCGGATAGTACCATTATATCCCAATTCATGTTCCCCAATTCCCCTTATTCCCCTTCGAGTTCGTAGAGTTTTTCGTCTTTTGCCATGCATGGAACGGATGTTGTACGTTGCTATATGGAGTTGTTTGTTGTTCTTATTTTTCAATGTCGACTTGCCTCCCCCAGAATCCTCGAGGCAGACCGTAGTTTCGGTGTGGGACTGTGGAATAAACCTCCTACCCAGCTGGGGTATCTTCCGTATCTCTGTTGAAACCGACATTTTGGATTTTTGAGGTTTTGGCCATAACCCACCACGCTGGCCAGACGAGTTGGTGGGTGGGGGGATATTAGGAAAAGAATTTGGGGTTTGGATAGGATAATAATGGGGGTTAGGGCCTGGTTTCCTCTAAGTAGGAAGTGGAGGAAAAACCAGGAGCTCGCGTGGGCAGGGACGCTAAATCTCTGTAGTAAGTCTACTCTCTATCGGGATCATAGAGGGGCACCTACCCGCTACCGCCGTCATACCTGATGTTACTTAGCCGGTACCCGTTTAGTAGAATACCTTTTTCAGTTTCGTGCAAAGCTTCGATAAATATTATTTCAGAGTAAAGATTGAAAATTAAAGAGAAGACGGAAGTGGAAGTGGTTCCCTGTTAATAGCCAACGTTCGCAACGAACAGAGTACAGAGGGCACCTGAAGAAGAATACGAGTCGTACTTGATTTCACAATATATTCACGGTGGGCCAATGAAAACAGTCCACCTTGATATTTGGCAGTATTTATTAAATTTTATGAAAATGAGGAAACAGGTACATTTGTCTTAAGGGGACACGTTTTTACGATCTATAAATCTGTCATTTGCCAACCCTCTCCCTTCCAGTGTCCAAGCTCCTTATTTTTAAATAGGGAAAATACCATGTTCAGCACATCAGTACAAAGGCATTTAGATGGAGGAGGTATTGAAACATAACGATTGTCCACGATATTTTTTCCATATTTTCACCGTCTTTGCAAAAAAACTCATTCATTTAAAGTGATGGAACGCCAAACCCCTTAAAAATGGAATGTAACGCTTACGGTTTGCTAATGTGTAATTTTTTCTGTCATATCAAAAGTAAATTAAAACAAAATTAGTAATTTTATAAGACGCTGGCTTGATGGCCACACCTCTCAGGTGCTCAGCCGTCGAGGAGAACAAAATTTATTTTGCCAATTCGGTGGCTGAGTAACCGAGAAGGCCTGAGTAGCCTTGATGCCAGAAACATACTTTTTTTAGGACACAAATCCAAAGTCAAGTAATAAATTAATTAATTCATTAATAGGGAGAACAGCTCTTCTAGCTACCCCTAAAATCAGGTGGCTTAACCACATGAAGTAATACAGACGATGACCCATTACCCAGGCCATGCAAAGTAACTTTAATAACTACAAAGCCTCCCCATTCGGTATGTCCTTCGATGGGGAGAGTTAGTGGTGTAGCTTGGGGGTCAGATAGGTACAAATTTATTACGGAGTTTGACCGGTTTGGTCGTCGGATATGTGGTTTTTACTGTTCCATTGGAACACACATGTCCCCCGGGGCGGGGGTTGAATGAGTATATGTATGTGTGGAGTAATTTGATAACGACACTTTTTGTTAACATTGTTGTTATTTAATAAAATTAGGTATTTTTCAGTATTTCCAAAATGGTAGGTATATTCTATATCAGAACAAGTTAAAATAATCATTTCCATATTTTTTGAAAACAGACAGTGTACAAGAAGAATTTTCTACTAGCAATTATTATTCTTTCTAATACTAAAACTTTAAAGGTTATTAGTCTTCAAAGTTTCATAGAATATAATAGACTCACAAATAAGTGTGTTTGTTTCAATTCTCTAAGTTGATGAACTTATAAACTAGGATAAACATTGAACCAAGTTTGTGAATCTCAACCCCTTGAAATGCAGAATATGCTCCATATTTCATATTTCAATTCAAAGACAGAACTTTAGATGAAGAAATATTATACATGTAACATAGTATAGTGAGGTAGATTAATGCAACTATGGAAATATGCATAAAACTAAAACCTTATTATTATTAAATTAAGTTAATAAAAATAATAAATAATCATAATAAATAATCATTTCGTTGTGAAGCGAAACATGAGCCGTCTTATTTTAGTTAGTTCAGAAAGGGCCAAAAGCACTCTGAAACTAGTTTTTCAACCCATCTTAGAGTAGGCTTCTCTCTGATCTAACTAAAGTCAGACGGCTCTTGTTTCGCTTTACAACAAAATTATTATTTATTATCTTTATTAGTTCTATTTCTATTTAAAAATGTTTAGTTGTTCTTTTTTGTATCACTTAACTTATAGAAAAAATGGTTGCTGTAGATCAAGAAGTCCACCTTTTTTGTTGGTCTAAAAAAGGCCTACGATAGCATTCCCCAAAATAAGCTATGGAACACTCTAAGACAAACGAACATTAACTCAAATCTCATAACAGCAGTGGAAAGACTATATGATAACGCCAACGCCAAAGTTAAAATAGGAACGAATGTTTCCGAAGGTTATGTAGTAGACAAAGGACTGAAGCAGGGATTCTGTCTAGCGCCGACACTTTTCAAAATATATCTGGAAAAAGCATTAAAAATTTGGAAGTGCAGAGGCATGGGTATACAAATAAATAATATCAACCTGTACACTTTATATTTTGCTGATGATCAAATTGTGATTGCTAACGAATATGACGATCTGGAATACATGACTCGAAAATAATTCGAAGAATACAAAAAATGGGGATTAGAAGTTAACATAGATAAAACAATGTACATGAACGTCGATGGCAACGAACATAATCTAGTTTTAAACGACAGACAACATATTAAGTACAAAAATAAATATCCTTATTTAGCAGTAGAAATCACGGACGACGGCAAATCAGATCAGGCTATAAAAAAAACGAAACATTCAAGGTAGAAGGGCCATATCTCAACTAAATAGTATTATTCGGGATCAACATAATATATCCAAAAAAATTAACATCGAATATACAACACTAATATAAAGAGCACAGTAATGTATGGAAATGACGTGTGGCAGTTAAAGACAACTACTGAAAGAACACTACAAGTCACGGAGATGGACTACTGGAGACGTGCCGCAGGAAAAGCAGAACTCGAAAGAATTAATAACGAACGGATACGAGAGATTATGGGAGTCACACATACGATAGTCGAAGATGTAAGAGTACAACAACTAAAGTGGTATGGACATGTGCAGAGAATGCCAGAACCCCGTCTGCCTAAACAGATTCTAGATTGGCCACGACATGGAAAGAGAAAAAGAGGCCGACCCAGAAAAAGCTCGACAGAAGAAATAGACAGACAGATCGAGAGAGAGGTTTAGACGAAGATCTTTGGGAAGATAGTGATTCATGGAGATTGGGCATCGGAAGAAGTCGGAGGACATTTTAAACCGATTATGTATATAGTTCTTCTTACCGGCGCGGCGATAGGATTTGAACCCCGGCCTACCAGCACTCGAGCCAAGCATACTACCGCCTAAACTACGCCGGCCCTTACCAGAAGATAAGTTGTAATAAAGTTTTATTTTTGATATTGTTTATATTGAAAGTAAAACTTTCATTCACCTTTAGGAGATGTCGCCACAGCATCCATGTCATTATGTTATTTCGTTGTGAATGGATATCGGAGGCCTTAATTTTAGTGGTAAAGGGAGAACGAAATATGCGCTCTCTGATGATACCCTAAGAAGAGTTGAAACTAGTTAGAGTGCTTTTGGCGCTCTCTGAACTAACTACAGTAAGACGGCTCTTGTTTAGCTTCACAACGAAATAATTATTTATTATTTTTATTAGTTCTACTCCTAATCTTTTTTTAAATTTTACCGTGCTGGACAGGCGGGTAGTGAGATGCAACATGATATATCTCCCTCGGCCTTCTTAGCTTCGGTAATCCGTTGGCTTGCAAATTTTAGCAGCCACGAAGGATGTAACCAGAAGATTAGTTCTAATGAAATTTTATTTTTGATATTGTTAATAATTAAAAGTAAAACTTTTTTTATTGATAACAGCATCAACCACTTTGGGTTATTAGCTGTACTATAATTAATACATGGTTACTTAAACCTAATACATAGTATTTTTGATTATTACATGTTATGTTCACAATTAAGTAACAATATCATAATTTACAAATTAGAAATGGGATTTACAAAATGTTAACAGTATTACAGTTTGTTTAAATCATTAATGTCTTTCAAATAATTTGTAAGCTTACAGTGTGATCTTAAGACTGCTTTTGGACTGTTAGGTATTGAGTGTTTTCCCGTTTGTATATCACTTTTTCTTTAAGGAACGATTTGTAGTCGGAAACAGACACTAAGTTCACTAACACTGAAAACGCACTGTGTATTACTTCTCTGGTATTCAAAAAATGCTTTTTCGTTACCTTGAAGTCTAATGTGTGATGGAACGCATATAAAGCCTGCTTGCTGCCTCGTGTTCTTTAGGAAATGTAATTGTTCTTTTATTAAAATGCCTATAGGATTACTTGTATATAACTGTTCTATCGTATGTAATGCCCTGAGAGAGTCGGTAATTATGACAGATTTTGGAAATTTTTGAAAACGAATATGAATGAGGGCTTGCATAATTGAATATACAGAGTGAGTTTCATGTAGGGAAACACTCAATTATCTCGGAAAGAGCTTGCACGATTTTTATAGCTTTTGGCAAGTAAAGATTTTCTGAGGCGACCGCTATTATAGTGGCAATTACATTGTTGTCAGATTTTCCGTTTTTCTGGAAATCTAATGAACTTTCTTATTTCAAACGGAACACCCTGTATATTTTTTGCATTTTGAACTCCTAAAGAAATACTGATTATTTTTCATGTTATATTCCCTATACCTAAATGCCATAATTTCGGAGTTATTGCTACATTTATTTAAAAAACAAAATTTAGACAAATTATAAAAATCAATTTTTTCGGCTCAGGTAAATATTACTTTAGGTTCTTTGGATCATTGGGAACAAAAATTTTTTTTTGTAATTTTTCTATAAAATTAATCGTTTCCGAGTTATAAACAATATAAAAATGAAAAAAAAAAATCGAATAATGACGATTTTCAAGGTTCAAAAACACAAATAAAAAAATATAATTTTAGAAATGACGAAGTACCTTCAACCCATTTTCTAGGAGCTCGCCATAAGAGTTTTTGGCACGTTTTATTCTAAAACATCGCTTTTTAATTTGTTAATATAACGCATATGGGAGGACGGGCGATCGGGCTTTATTAACAACTAAAAAAAAATATTTTAATATAAAACAAGTTTAAAATTACTTATCGGTATCTGATAAAATAAGGCTTGAAATTGAATTTGGGTACTACGCAATTTCAAAACTAATAATTTTTATTTGTGTTTTTGAACCTTGAAAATTGTCATTATTCGATTTTTTTCAGTTTTAAATTGTTTATAACTCGGAAAGGATAAATTTTATAAAAAAATTATAACAGATCTTTTTTGTTCCCAATGATCCAGAGAACCTAAAATAATATTTACCCGAGCCGAAAAAATTGATGTTTATAATTTGTTTATTTTTTTTTAAATATAGCAATAACTCGGAAAACATGGCATTTAGGTATAGGGAATATAACATGAAAAATAATCAGTATTTCTTTAGAACTTAAAAACACAAAAAATATATGGGGTGTTCCATTTGAAATAAGAAAGTTCATTAGATTTTAAGAAAAACGGAAAATCTGACAACAATGTAATTGCCATTATAATATCGGCCGCCTCAGAAAACCCTCACCCACCAAAACCTATAAAAATCGTGAAAGCCGTTTCCGAGATAATTGAGTGTTTCCATACATAAAACTCACTCTGTATTTCTCCAGAGTAAATACTGCAAGTGGAAGATAATTTAAATTTTAATATAGTGTTTGAATCTATAACTGCTGATCCCACACCATCAATAGTTTTGGATTAATCTGTATAAATATGACAATGATCTGGGAAAGAAGCGAGTATGTTGAGAAACGATTGAATAAAATTGTTGCATGGGTGGTATCAAGCTTATTGTATTCAGAGAGAGTTAGATCACATATTGTAGGACGAAAGGTCCAGGGAGGAGAAGTGACTGTGTTTGTCTGATCAAAAAGTTTTGGGAATTAAATATCAAGGAGAGAGAGGGATATTTTTCTAAAGGGGGTTAGAAACCGTTAACATTCCATTGAAGAATCGGATCGAAGATTTTAGTTTATTTCTTGAGTTGAATAATTTGTTGTACCATCACTTTCTTGATTTTCGGCATCGTCTAGCATTTTGTGGATTTTGTTCAGTAATTTAGTGCATTTGGTTTTCATGCTTTTTTTGTAAGATACGGCTTAATTGTTGTTATCATGCCAATAAAGTTGGGTATATCCGTTGTATATGTTTGTAGTAAACTCAAGGGATCAGTCGAGCTAGTACAATTTTCAAAAAAGTCAACAGTTTGTTCATATGTTAAGTTAAAATTATTTGACATGTAGTGAAATATTGTTTTTGTTGGCATCATCATTTCTTGAATTGATGTGGTAGCTTCAGTTTGCTTTGTTTGTTTCTTTTTGGTTTGTGTTGGTATTTTAAATTCTCTATTTAATTCTTCAATGGGAGATGGAGTACAGTAGAGCGTCGATAATCCGAACCCTGGTAATCCGACCGCCGAAAGCAAAAAAAATTATAAAATTAAAAAATATGATCACGGACCGAATTTTTGGATTAAATATGACAATATGGGCAAAATATGACCGCGGATTTTTGTTTTGTTTATGCAGAAATACATACAATATATTTGTTTATTATGCAGGTGTTTTATTCCTTGTAACTAAAACATATGTACCTATATAATATGTACTATGTTATGAGCTTTGTATGTATTTTGAACATATGTTCGATAATCCGAACAATTTGATAATCCGAACTACCCCTGTACCAATTAGTTCGGATTATCGACGCTCTACTGTAGTATTAATTTCCGAAATTGTTCTCTTATTGGTCGTTGACTTATTCTCAGATATACAATTAGTTTCCATAAATAATACGGGAGGTATTAAATTAGTATCTTTTTGTTGGTTAAGTGAAGGTTTGGCACTAGAATTACTGACTGAATGATCTGGTTCCATTTCTAAGGGTGATGAATTAGACTGGGGGGATTCTTGCGGATGTTGTTGTATTGGTTGTTGTGGTTGGTGTTCGATATGAGAGGAATCATTTTGTTGATTATGATTTGGAAAATTTGCTACAATGTGATCTCTTTTCTTATTGATAAAACACGAAGGTTTATTTAAACTTAAAAATATGCGATGCGAAGTTTGTTTATATGTAATTAAGAAAGAAGAAGGAAGGTCTATATCTATAAGTGGTTGAATATAAGTTTGTCTTCTAAAACTGAGGACGTGTTGAAATTCCGGAAGTTGACTACCGATTCTAAGAAGGTTAAAACGACATTAATTTAAGACCTAATCTGGTTAACTCATTCTCTATTAGAATGGAATAGATGGGCAAATATTTGATAGTAACAGTCTTTCGTTTGGAGTTACCAATTTTCGTGCTTTTAGATTTTCGCCTTTAATTGTTATTTCTGCTGGACCGGACATAAATTTTTCCAGCAAGGATTCACTGGAGAGATAAATCCATAATAATAATAATAATAATAATAAATAATAAATAATCTGAATAAAAATCTGAATAATAAATAATTTATTCACCTTTGCTATTTGATAGTCTTTATAAAAATAAAATATTCCGTAGATGAACAACTTCACCAAGTGCTATTAAGTACTCTTTTATTTCAGTATCAGGCAGCGCATTAAATAAAATTGATTGGTGCTTTGAAGGGAACTGAATTGAAATGTTGTTAAGCACAGCGGAATATGATGTTTTGTTTTGAGTTTGTTGATCGTCAGTCATGATTGTTGGCAAATTTGTTAGGTTGGATCTGGCATCATTTGTTAAACTCATTAGTAATTATGAACCAGTTGCAGAACCAAAACTGGTTCTGATAACTGGCCTTTCGGTCGTTACTTAACCTTACAAACGGTATGCTTTGTAATGTTTTGAATATATCAAATAATAATAACTCACTATTTTTTCCATAAGGTAACTGCACTATATACTATTATTTTTGCTTATTTTCAAGCTTATTTGGATATAAATTACTATCAAAGTAAAACTTTCGTTCGTATTAAATTAAGTTTTACAAAATTATTTAATATTCTTCGATTTTTAACCTTAGTAGGCCATGCTATGGTTTTGCTTCAGATCATATCCCTATTTGGCATTTACTATAGATTATGAAAGGTGACATTATCCATTAATCACGTACTGAAAACTTCGCAGACATTGTTGTAGATAGTGTCAGATCCACCATAGAAAACACAACTAATATTAAAGGAATCAACTTCTATCAACCTTGGAGATTTATGGAAATTCATTATGAAAATCGTTGACTCTTACCTATATTATTATCCTGAGGTTTTTGCGGCCACTGAACACCTAAGCGATGCTATACAAGGTACCTGGTATACCCTATTCCACGAACATACGCCTGTTTTGGATTACTTCGACAACGAATATTTTACTGTGCAAAATAAGAAGAACGAAAGTAAATTGCAAATTACATTGTTGTTTATTGGAATAATTATTAGCACCATTTACTTTCGTACTTCTTATGTTGCACAGTAAAATATTCGTTGTCGAAATAATCCAAAACAGGCGTATGTTCGTGGAATGGCCCATGCCTGATATCTACGTCATCTGGAGTTTTATGAAAATTTTGTATAAAAGTAGTTTAAATTTATTATCTCGGGGTTTTTGCGGTCGCTGAATACGAATATTGCATCGAAGATGGTGTACGAGATACCTGGTGCCCGGTACCTTTGTCATCTCTAATACTTTCATGAAAATTCGTTATAAAAATAGCTGAAATTTATTATCGGGGTTTTTGAGTTCGCTAAATACGAATATTGCAACCAGGATGCTGTACGAGATACCTGTCTCCCAGATGCCCAGTATCTAGGTCGTATCCAGGAATTTTATGAAAATTCGTAATAAAATTTATTTAAGCCTGTTATTCCGGGGTTTTTAAGGCTGCTAAGAGGTTTTAGTCATACCTATACTAGAGGTTGTGACATCTTTATATCTAAAAAAATTCTTATTAATACTAAAAAACTTCGAATTTTTTTTATTTGCGCTCTGATTTAAAATAACTTATTGTTATTATTCTCACTGTTGAATTTTATAATGAATTTCCATAAAACTCCAGGAGATACAGGCAATAGGTAGCTCGTACACTATCTTTGATGCAATAATCGTGGTCAGCGACCTCAAAAACCCCGAGAAAATAAATTCCAACTATTTACATAACGAACTTTCATGAATCTCCAGGGGATGATACCAGGTACCTCAAACAGCATCGACGAAGCAATACTCGTGTTCAGTGGCCCCAGAAACCTCGTGATAACATGTTTTAAAGACAGAAAGATAATTCGTAATGAATTTCCATAAAACTCAGGAGACAACGTGCATATCGGGATACTGAGTAGAGTACCAGGTTCCTCTTACAACTTCGCCGATCCCATATTCCTTTTCAGCGACCTCAAAAATCCCCCGAGTTTAAAAATGGAACTCATCTCCATGATTATTTTCCAAGTTGTGATTTTTTGTTTATTTTTTTAATCCTTTAAAATACACTTTGAGAAATGCATTTTCGGCCTATAACAGTGCAGTTTTCATTTGTCCCTCATACCAGATGTAGGATTTCCAGAAATAATTTTCCTGAAACTCTCCCTAATCAAATACAAAAGGTTTCATAACGATCCGTCTTATTTTAAAAAAGTTTGTAAATCTTTATTTCCTCGCCTATTTACTATCATGTTTGTTTTAAATAAAGTAAATCAACATTATTTTGTTTATTATGATTTTATCTTCTTTTAAAAATATTTATAAGAGAGAAGATTTTAAAATCCTCTAAACTGTCTGACCTCGTTGATAGGCTAATGTAAAATATTTCTCTAGAGAAAATTTATTATCGTAAAAACCGATGAAACACCGAGAAATCCCATAGAGCTGGTGACCACTTTCTGTAACTTGAGGCCATATATTCTACAATTTGAAACCGTTTCCCTCGGCTCTCGACATACAATAAAGAGAAATACTAAGACACGACCACAAAAGTAGCTCTTGAGAGTTGTAAGTTGTGGGGTTTGTGACATGGATGAATATTTGTTTGAGTTCGCGAAGGGAGGTCATCCAGCAGGTTTACCGGCAGGCGGGTTCATTTGCGACTGACAATTATTTTATCGTAGGCCAGAACTTGGTGATGAAGATGGCATAATAATTTTGCTGTATAATTTTGGGATAATATTTTTACAAATAAGTATTAAGGATAATTCTAAAATATAGCTCGTTGTTAACATGGTTATATCTAGAGTTCATTTATTTAAAAACATGAAGAAACGTAAAAAGCGCAAAATCTTAAAAAGAGCAGGAAAATAATTTTGAAAAACCATTTCTGTATCTCAAATTACTCTAATAACTTGAGAACTAGACCAACATAGCCTCCGAGTGGAGGAAAATCAAGAAATAAAATTACGTGAAGTCTACAAATACCTGGGAGTAAAGACCACTCAAGACGGAAAATTAGATGCAGCTATTAAGGAATGAATATACAGGGAAGGAAAGGCATAATATCCTTACTGAACAGCGTACTGTGGAATAAAAATATTTCTAAAGAAAATAAAAGAAGAATATATAACACTATAATAAAAAGCATCACAACATATGGATGCGAAGTTTGGCCCCTAAAGCCCGCACTTCACTCTCGCTGAAGTCGATCGAGGTTCAACAAGTACGAGAGTGTAGACGGCCACCTTGTGTAACTTTGCCTCACTTCGTTCTATTTACATTCTCTGTCGGTCTGGTCAAAGGGATCTTTGTCGGTATCGCACTTCGAACGAGTGTGTAGAGAGGGTACTTCGGACTTCGGCCAACTTTGGGGAAGTAAATTCGCCGAGAGTGTGAAGCCCGTTTAACAGACAGAACAGAGAAAATGCTTAGAGCAACAGAAATGGCGCCGCTCGGTGGGAATATCTAGACGCGACAGAATAACAAACGAGAGAGTCCGAGAAATCATGGGGGTTACACATACTATTGTGGACGATATCAGGAAGAAACAACTCCGCTGGTACGGAGAAGTAAGGAGAATGCCGGAGAATAGGATACCAAGATAAATCCTTGAATATCAGCCAAGAGGAAGACGTAGACCAGGAAGGTCTAGACGAATTACTCTTGGAGAGAAGGAGTTGAGAGGGAAATCAGGGACAGAGAACTCGAGGACGATCTATGGAATGACAGAACGTGATGGAGATTGGAAATCGGAAGACGTCGAAGAACGTTGTAAACCGACATTATATTATACAGGGTGTCCCGAAAAGATTGGTCATAAATTATACCACAGATTCTGGGGTCAAAAATAGTTTGATTGAACCTCACTTACCTATATGTATACAATAGTGCACACAAAAAAAGTTACAGCCTTTTGAAGTTACAAAATGAAAATCGATTTTTTTCATATATCAAAAACTCTTAGAGATTTTTTATTGAAAATGGACATGTGGTATTCTTATAGCAGCAACATCTTAAATAAAAATTAAAGTGAAATTTGTCCACCCCATAAAAATTTTATGGGGGTTTTGTTCCCTTAAACCCACCCAAACTTTTGTGTACGTTCCAATTAAATTATTATTGTGGCACCATTAGTGAAACACAATGTATTTAAAACTTTTTTTGCCTCCTAGTACTTTTTCGATAAGCCACTGTTTATCGAGATATTTTGAATATTTGTCGAATCCACCACATATTTGTATATGGTTAAGTATGATTATAGAGACCTGTTAATAATCTGAACATTTATTTATAATTTACATTTTTAGGTATATTTTGAAAAAGAGGCCACATCTCGATAAAAGGTAACTTATCAAAAAAAAAGACTAAGAGGCAAAAAAGTTTTAAAAACACTGTGTTTAACTAATGGTACCAAAATAACACTGGGGAACAATTTGAAACTCAATTTCTGTTGAGTTAGATTTCTTAGCTGTTTTCTATAGAATTCGGCATGCTGGTTTCAAAACTGTTTTTAGTTTTCTTCTATCACGTCACGTTCGTTTTCTATGTGGATGGTGGAATGACGCGCTGATAACTGCAACTGGTCTAGACTTGCCTGTTCAGTTACGTCTGTTATACTGTGGTGATGGTGAAACGTTGTATGCTGGTTAGCAGTATTTAGTATTTCGTTATTGAAGTATATAGAACTACTTAGTGTGTTTGAATTGAAATGTTTCCTTATGGCTACCTCTGCTCCTACACGTCGTAAGTGCGAACACAGCCCTGATCCGTTTTGTTATATATGTGGCAGTTTTACCATTACCAGCCATCAGTACATTTGTCAGACAAGCATATTTTGCCTATTTTAAAGTGAAACTTGGTGATCAAGATGAAGCATAGGAACCTCATAGGTGAGATATGGGCACTCAATGTGCACCTCCGTTTAAAAAGTTGACGTGATAGACAAAATCTGAGGTTATTCTCAGATTCAGACGACAAAAATTAGTGAAAAACAAGTGTCAGATCTAACTCAACAAAAAATGTGTTCCCCAGTGTAATAGTTTAATTGGAACGTTCACAAACATTTGGGGGGTTTAAAGGAACAAAACCCCCATAAAAATTTTATGTAAATTTATTAAAAAATAAGCCGTATCTCGATAAAAACTAGCTTATCAAAAAAATAACAAGTAACAAAAAAGTTTTAAAAACGTTGTGATTAACTAATGGTACCACAATAATTAATTAATTGGAACGTACACAAGAGTTTGGGGGGGTTTAATGGAACAATACCCCCATAGAATTGTTATGGGTTGGACAAATTTTACTGTAATTTTGTTTTAAGATATTACTGCCATAGAAATGGTACATGTCCATTTTCAATAAAAAATCTGTAGTAGTTTTCGATATATTGAAAAAAATCGATTTTCATTTTGTAACTTCAAAGGGCTGTAACTTTTTTTATGAGCACATTTGTACTAAGGTAAGTTAGGTTTAATCGAACTATTTTTGACCCCAGAATGTGTGGTATAATTTATGACCAATCTTTACGGGAGAGAACTAGTAATTATCTATTATAAATTTAAAAATAAAATGGAAAAAAAAAGAAAAAAAAATAGATAACTGAAACAACCTTATTCTCCAGATATCATTGAAAATATTCCAATATGCGTCTCAGAGAAGATTAGAAGTTTTAATTTAAATTTGTCTTCTTGCGAAGCCTTCTTGACAACGGCTAGACCTAGAAATAGCTATCGAAAGATGGCAAGAGACAGATTTGAATTAAAACGAAACCGTCTATTTTTATTTTTAGTCATATTTTATTTCGTATTTTCTTCGATCTTCACATAACCTTATGTGATGTCTCTTGCGGTTCGTCCCGTCAAGTTTGTATCACCTGCGTACAGTACAATCGGCTTAAACTTAAACAATATTTTTTTGGTTTGGGGACATTTTTCTTTATATTATGTATGAAGAAAATATATTTTTTGTGTTTTCTGCGTTATTCCATTAGTTTCTAGATTTTTAGTCTGCTTTTATATAAACAACATTTATTTTTAGAACTCTTTGGCGACTTATTAAGATAATAAATTATTTATGGATTACTGTCCAAGGCCGATATGATCAATCAAAAAAGATGTATTTGGTGACTTTTCTGGTGACATTATTGGGTGCGAATCCGCCTTGTCAGTTTACTTCTCCTGCTTTAAAAACAGGGTATAATGCAAACCAAATCATGTTATTAAACGTCAATAAACTAAGGTTCGATACATCAAATATCTTGAAATGTCATATTATTGCCGTCCGGTCAAACAAAAAGTTCTATTTTTTCATTACCTCCAATCATTTAAGATTGATATATGCCTTAAAGACTCATTATACAGCAAATATGTTATTAAAGGGACAAAGAATGACGTTAAAATTTGTTTAGCAGTAAATGGTTGACTTCAATTAGTACCCACTATAAACATCCTGGGTTAACCGATAATAGTATAAAGGGCCCAGTTTCAGGTAAAACTTAAATATGTTTCCTGGTAAAATGGTGGTATGCTTTATTATATAGGAGTACCGTCTAGTCAGTGTTAATTGTCAAAGACCAACTCTGTCTACCTTGTTTGGTTATGGCTTCGGACCGGTCTTAACAATGGAGCAAGTCAGATAAATTTAATGATATTTACGACCGCACTAATTGAAGTCAACCATTTACTGCTAAACAAACTTTAACAAAGTACTTTGGATCATACACCTAAAATCAAACAGAAATGTTATTTTTATAAAAAATATCAAAAACTTTTACTCAAAGTGAATAGGATTGGCCTATTTTAAACTGGGATATAATGTTAGACCAGTAAAACGGTATATCGATTCGAGGGGTGATTTCTTTTGAATGGGACCGCTAACGAGACCTCCGGCACCAGGAAAAGCGAGCTTTGCAACTAGAAGAAAAATGTTTTCGGGAGTAAATTTAGGGTAGTGATTGAGCGTAAAAAATGTATTGGGTAATCGCTGAGGTTGACTTTTCCTGATTGATAGGGCGCAAAAATATATACACATGTGAAAACAGTTGACGATGGCAATTAACTACCGAAAAAGTTATTTTTAGAGGAAAAGCTTATTTTTCTGTTGCCAATATTTCATTACACGATCTGATTTATGGGTTAGAAAGACCAAAATAACTTGTTTAATTTCCTAAAACTTTGTATTACAAATATACCAAAATGTAAGTTAGAACGTCAAATAAACTTACGTGCATAGAAATCGGCCCACTTAAAAATTTGGTCATTTTTGATGTCTTATATTTACTGAACTTGTTAGCCGATTTAAGTAATTTTTTGAACATGTTATAGCCTGATCCTTTAGCAATACCACTGTAATAATACTGTTTCTAAACAGGTAAATTTTCTTTGTATACCGGGTATACAAATCAAACTGTGTTTCTTTCTCAAAGTTCGCATCATCCTGTGGAATATTTTAGCATTTATAAAATACTGAAATTAAAACCCAACTATAGCCTCAGGTTTTCTTAACATTTTTTTTATTCATTCGTTTATGTTGGATAATAAAAAAAGTTAGGTACTTTAACAACTAGACATGCTCTTCATCACTACACGGTGTTTCTAAATAAGTGCGACAAACTTGAAGGGGTAATTCCGCATGAAAAAATAATGACAGTTGGCTTTACAAACGTATGTCCGCAAATGTTTCGTTTCCGAGATACGGGATGTTGAATTTTTTCTTACAAACTAACGATTTATTTATTTCTTTAAAACCAATTAAGATATGCAAATGAAATTTGGTAGGTTTTAAGAGATAGTTATTGCGGATTTTTGAAATAAAATCAAGAATTTTATATTCACCATTAGCGTGCATACGGGTAATATAATCGGTCATATTACGCGCATGTGCGCTAATGATTAATATTAATTTTTTATTTGTATGTCAAAAATGTGCAATAACACTAAAAACCTAAACACCTAAATAACACTAAAACACACTAAATTTCATTGGCATATCTCATCTGGTTTTAAAGCCATAAAATAAATCGTCAGTTTGTAAGAAAAAATTCAATATCCCGTATCTGTGAAACGAAACATTTGCGGACATACGTTCAGAAAGCCAACTATCATTAATTTTTCATGCAGAATTACCCCTTAAAGTTTGTCACATTTATTTAGACACACCGTGTATTGATGAAGAACATGTCTAGCCGTTAAAGTACCTAACTTTTTATTATCCAAGATAAAGAAATTAATCAAAAAACAGAATGTTAAGAAAACCTGACGCTATAGTTATGTTTTAATTTCAGTATTTTGTAAATGCTAGAATATTCCACAGGGTGATGCAAACTTTGAGAAAAAAACACAGTTTAATTGGTACACCCGGTATAAATGAAAATTCACCTGTTTAGCAACAATACTATTACAGTGGTCTTACTAAATAATCAGGCTGTAACATGTTCAAAAAATCATTTAAATCGGCCAGCTAATTTAGTAAATATGAGACATCAAAATGACGAAATTTTTAAGTGGGCCGATTTCTATGCACGTACGTTTATATTGTCTCTAATACTCAAAAAATCACGAAACTGCAATATGGACTTAAAATCTGAACATTGAAGCACAAACACATAAAGCTACATTGCTTTGAAATGTGGTGTTACAGGAGGATGCTTAGAATAGCATGAACAAAGAAGAAAACTAACACAGAAATATGTATTGCTAGAAGTGGACAATGAATACGAAATACCAAACACAACAAAATTAGAAAGTTATAATATTTTTGACACGTAATAAGGAGAGAATGATATGAACTTCTAAGGCTGATAATACAGGGAAAGATAAAAGGAGGGAGTACCTATAGTAAGAAGAAAAGTGTCCTGGTGGAAGAATCTATGGGACTGGTGTAAATGCAGTTTCATAGAGCTTTTCAGAGTTGCGGTAGATAGAGTAAAAATAGTGATGATAATATCCAAGCTCCGATGAGGAGACGGCACTTAAAGAAGAAGACATAAAGTTTGTTACAATAGTAGGTAGGCTTAGGACTTGCAGATTGGATGGAATTTTCACGGAATAGAAAAAACCTCCGTCGTCTGTCTCATTTGTGGCCTCATTACTGAGTTAGGTATTTTTATTGTTTAGATGTAACTCTTGAATATCTTCGAAATAGCATAAATTACCATCAAAACAAACAAATCTTGAAAAATATTGGGCCATCATTTAATTGAGTTCTAGGTTTTGTCAATATTTAACAGATGATATAGTAGTTACTTCTTTGAAAAGCTTGAATTTTATAAAATATGATATATTATAGTTTTTGCTTATTTGGAGAGCTTGAATTTTATAATAGTTGTCCTTCACATAACATTTCGAACATTTGTACTAATGGTAGTGACATTTTCTGGCCGCTGATCACAGTTTAAAGAAGAAGAATAAGAAAAAAGAAGATATTAGGCTTCTTGACACGTGACGTGCGCACATCACTGTTTTTTTCTGTGCGCGGCTGATCACACGCGTGTTCGAAATAATTTTATAAAAATTGTTAAAAAGCGTTTAAAATGCCAAAAAGGTGTGCTTGTCCACACCGAAGAATTTTCATACCGAAAAGGTGTGACATCAAAGAGTGATTGTTTATCCCGAAAGCGGCGGAAATATGAAGAGTTGCAACAGAAATTGGTAAAGTTGAGAGAGGAAATGGATGAAAAGAACTGAGGTATTTATCTGATATTTTTTTGATTTGCTTATGGTAGTTAAATTAAATTTAGCGTGAATAAATAGAGCTATATTTGTTAATTATTTACAAAGTGACAATTTTAATCAAGTTCAAACATGGAGTCTTTTATTTTGTTGTTATCAATATATTTTTCTGTTGCCATAGTACCTGTTTTTTTCGCCATCTTCCTGTTCGAATATAAAACAGGCACTATGTTGCCGGACTGCACGGGTTTTACTGATAATGTTTATTTCGTAGAAAATGTGTTAACTTAAATGACATGCAAAAACGTCACATTTTGCAAAGAAAAATTATATTGTTTGTCTCAATAAAGGTGCCCTAAGGTAGCCCAAAGTAATACAGACTAAATAATTAAGGATATAACAATAAATCAGAGGGTACTTTTAAGTTGCCCAGAAAATCTTTATGATTATTTGACCTGCTTCTATTTCTCAGAGGCACTTTATAGTAGCCCAGAAGTATAGAATGGAATATATTTTTATTTAACTAATTTTACACATTTTACTTCGAATTTACATCACAAGAATAGCAAGTAACTTAGACAAAATTTGTGTTTGGCTTGTCTTCAAACAATAATACTAGGGGAGCGGGTATTTTTTAATAGCCCAGAAAATCTTTATGATATATTTGAGATGCTCCTATTTCTCAGAGGCACTTTATAGTAGCCCAGAATTATAGAATGGAATATATTTTTATTTAACTAATTTTACACATTTTACTTCGAATTTACATCACAAGAATAGCAAGTTATTTACACAAAATTTGTGTTTGGCTTGTCTTCAAACAATAATACTAGGGAAGCGGGTATTTTTTTAATAGCCCAGAAAATCTTTATGATTTATTTGAGATGCTCCTATTTCTCAGAGGTATTTTATAGTAGCCCAGAAATTTAAAATAGAATACATAATATTTATTTAAATATTTGTTTGTACATTTTACCTTGATTTCACTTTTCAAGCGTAGCAAGTTTACTTACACTAAATTTTTGTTTGGTTTTGTCAAAATATTAAAAATAATATTACAGAAACCATTGTGGAGGTGCATAGCCCATCAGTTTCACTAAATAACACAGAAAATGAGATCCAATGCAATTTGAGCATAACTGAAGATTAGCATATTTTGAGCATAGCTGAAGCATAATTGAAGATTTTAGGGCAAGTGAAGATCTACAACCAGCAGTACTTATTGAGGAGTCACAACAACAGACAGAAGATTTTTTCGTTGGAGAGGTACCTACACAAAAATAATCTATTTCTCTAAATATGATTAACTTAATTGGGGAAGACCCATTAAAAACTAACCTTAATGCTTCTGAAATATTGCCAGATGTAGAGAAAACGCTAAACTATTCCCTTTCCAAAGGCTTAGACAAAAGTATTGTGGGTAAACTTACAGAAAAATTCTTACCTGCTACAAACTGCGAAAGACTTTGCCCACCTCAGTTGAATTCTGAAATTTTATCTGCCATAAAAGATAAAAATAAAATTAGGGAAGATAAAGACTTGCAAACTATGCAAACAATTTTAGCTGCAAGTATTATGTCCCTTTATAAAGAGGTCGAATTAAGATTAAACAAAAAAAGGAATATCGAAACAATTGCCAATTCCATAAACTTCAATATAGAAGTATTTTATAAGATGTCCTTGCACAGAGGATTTTTGCTCAGTTCTTCTGGCTAACCTATAGATAAATATTTATTTGGGGAGAATTTGATTGAAATGTTGAAAGAAAGCAAAGATACAAGATCAGCAGCTTTTCAAGTCAGCTCTATAATGAAGCCACAAAAAGCCACTTTTTATCCGAAGACCGCGCCACAACGCCAAGCTGTTTTTTCCACTGAGCATCCAACAAGAGTTCTTCCAGAATCTAACAACTTCAATCAGCAGAGTTTAAACTTTAATCCAGCCTCGAACAGACCAAGATTTCGACAAAGCCAGTACCCAAATCATCCTCAACCAACATCGAGATACAAACAGTCGAGCAGACAACAGCACCAAAACCCAACCAAAACAACCAGGAGGTCATACTAAAGGTAAATAAAAAATCAGCAGAAAATGTGGTTAATTATTTTAAAAACCGGAAAAAGATTACTTCAGACAACAAATTTTTAAGGTGGGTCCAAGGTTTTAATATTTTATTTAAAACAACACCGTCTCAAGAGGAGCACTAAAAGTTTTTCATAGACCCAAATGAGTCGTATGATTTAGCTATAAAGCAATTACTTGATAAGGGAGCTATTTCTTCTTCTTAACATACGAGCAATTCCTTTCTTCATATTTTTAGTGCCCAAAAAGGACGGAAGTCATAGATTTGTTTTAAAATTAAAACAGTTAAATTGCTTTATAGAAGCCCCACATTTTAAGTTGGAAGACTATAGGTCAGTCCTCAAGCTCATTTTTCAAGGGTTATTTTATGGCAAAAGTAGATTTACAAGATGCCTATTTTGCTATTCCTCTTCATGAAAATTAAAAAAATATAAGAGACGAAAAATGGTATACATTTTTATTTAAAAAAAATATATTTAAAATTGGAGTACAAAAATATTCTATATCATTTCAACTTCTTACCATTTGGTTTGAATATCTCGCCTTTTATATTTACGAAAACCTTAAAACCAGCCTTAAACAATCTAAGAACAAGAGGCTTTACTTCTGTCATTTTTTTAGATGACACTTTACTGATTTCAAAATCATATTTAGAATTTAAAGAAAATAATGTTGAAACTTGTTCTATGTTTTTCCGCCTGGGATTTACTATAAATAAAGAAAAAAGTATACTTTCACCCACAAAAATTATAACTTTTCTTGGTTTTACGTTTGATTCTAATAAAATGATATATTTTGCACCTGCTGACAAAGAAGAAAAAATAATTAATAGTATTCAGACCATCAAAAATAAAAGTACATGTACGATAAGATCATTTACAGCTTTAATCGGTCAGTTGGTAGCAGTTTGTCCTTCAGTTAAATAATATGGAAAATTATACTTAAAAAATTTAGAAAAAGAAAAGTGGCTTGCTCCTTCTAAAACTAATAGTTTTAACACAAAAATGACCATACCAATTAGTGAACAAAATATAAAAAATCTGATTATGTACTTGAAATATTTTGTGATGCATCTCTTTTAGTATGGGGAGCATGCTGTAATGATAATAAAACTCATGGTTTTTGGAGTTATGGACAGCGAGAACTACATATAAATGTACTTGAGCTATTGGCAGCATATAATGACTTGAAATCCTTTTCCAAGGAATATAGAAATTGTAATATTTTGCTAAGAATAGAGAACACAACAGCTGTATCTTGTATTAACAAGATGGGGAGTGTGCAATACTCTAATCTTAACAACATTTGCAGAGAAATTTGACAATATTGTGAAAATAGAAATTTAAAAATATTTGCATCTTATATCAGCACAAAAGAAAGTATTATTGCTGATTCAGAGTCAAGATCTTTGAAAATAGGAACAGAGTATTCTTTAAGTGATAATTGTGTTAATATAATTTTTAAACATCTTCATACTCCAGAAATCGATTTGTTTGCCACATATCTTAACAAAGAATGTACAAGGTATGTATCTTGGAAACCTGACCCCGAATCGGAAAAAGTTGATGCCTTCACTCTAAATTGGCATGGATTAAAATTTTATGCTTTTCTACTCCACCTTTTGCTATTATTCCAAGAGTTTTAGAAAAAATCATATGTGACAAAGCAGTAGGAATTGTGGTAGTAGCACAATGGCCAAATCAGCCTTGGTAACCAACCTTTGATATCAGGCAAAAAGATAATTTTAGGACCTGATAAAAATTTAATTTTGAACCGCATGTTTGTCAGGCAAGCTTTTTTAAGAAAAGGTATTCCTGGGCATTCCATCGCAGTTATGATTGCATCTATTACAACAAAAACACTAAATTTATATGATACAGTTTTCAAGAGATGGTGGAGGTATAGTATAGAAAAAATATGGACCCTTTTGCTTATGAATTTTCAAATAATATTAATTTTATTAAATATATCGTAGATCAGGATTATACATATAGCTCTATAAACATTCATAGAGCTGCATTGGCATTGATAGTAGATATACCATAAAATCATAAAAACATGTTTAAAAAATTTTACAAAGGTATATTTAATCTCAAACCTTCATTGCCCAAATATCAATTTAATTAAGACCCTCAACCAGTATTATTTTATTTAGAACCATTATTTCCTCTCACAGATCTTTCCTTGAAAGAACTTACTTACAAACTTGTAATGTTGATGGATCTGACTACAGCTCACAGGTTGCAAACCCTATCTGGTATTTTTTAAAGAAAAACCACAGTTGTGTGTAGCATCGACTTTATGTCACTATTTAGAGATTTCTAAAATCATTCGTCCTCAATCAGAGGACAAGTTGTTTATAACAATAAAAAAAACATAAAGCAGCATTTACGCAGATTTTGAGTAGATGGCTAAAAGATGTTTTAAAATTATGTAACATAGACACCAATATTTTTAAAGGGTATAGTGTTAAACAAGCATTTACTTCAGCAAGAGCTAGAGCTGGATTAAATATAGAAACTATTAGAGAGACGGCGGGATTGACAGAAAATTCTCAAGTATTTAATATTTTTTATAATAAACTTCTAGCAAAAGATTACGGACTCTTTGCAAAAATTATATTGTCTGTTTATTCCATGTATGTTTCTGCGTTTGTTTATTGTTTGTTATACGTTTGTAATTATATGTTTATATTATTATTATTGCATAAGAACATTAATGTTCTTATTATTTACAAATATTACTCTTAATTGTTCTAATACATTCTCTCTTTTTTTTTGTAAAGTTCCTAATAAAAAAGAAATGTAAAGTATCGATTTTTGGATTGCAATGTAGTTTTGTTTAATTATCGCACAATATTGCTTGATCTTTAAACAGCCTACCATTAGTACAAATGTTCGAAATGTGAAGGACAATTAATTAATTGGTTGACTTACCTGTTAAGGAAGGACAATCATAATTGTCCTATCTTACATTTCGAACATTTGTACGCTCCCTCCCTTTGATTCTTTCGAACCCACCCGTTTTTGTGCGATCAAAATAAAAAAAAAACAGTGATGTGCGCACGTCACGTGTCAAGAAGCCTAATATCTTCTTTTTTTTTATTCTCCTTCTTTAAACTGTGATCAGCGGCCAGAAAATGCCACTACCATTAGTACAAATGTTCGAAATGTAAGATAGGACAATTATGATTGTCCTTCCTTAACAGGTAAGTCAACCAATCAATTAATTATTTATGAAACAGTTCTTGAAGTATGCTTTTTGCTCACGCACGCGATGTTTAGAGCACGAGCGGAACGAGTGCATACATCGCGTAAGTGCGCAAAAAGTACTTCACGCAGAGTTTCATAATATAATACATTTCTATTCTGCAATTTTTAGAACTTTGATATTTAAAAATTCAAAGTTCTTTCAAACCACAAAACTGTCAAAGCTTTTGTTGTAATTTATTGCTCACATGTTATCACCATGATAACGCGAAAGTTAAGGATATTTTATTATATGAAAGTGTGCCAAAAAACAGTGCGAAAAAATATTCATGCACACTTTAAAGACTTCACGTACTGCTATCTATAATGATAGTTTTCAGAAACTAAAAACGTATACATAATAAATATGAGATAGAGTAGATAAAGATTCTTTTATACAATTTTCGGAAATATTATGCTAACTTTTTTGATCAGAAAAATAGCAGAGAAAACTTAAATTTTTTACCGTGACATTGGAACTAGCTGACTGCGACGTGGCTAAAAAATTCATATTTGTAATAAAAATGTATACCATTTTTATTCATATTTGCTATAATTTTTCTTTTAACTCCTTTTCCATAATTTTTCTTAAAACCAGAAAATATTCCTTGATCTATCGGTTGAATAAATGAAGTTCTATTGGCGGGCAAGAAATAGGTTGTAACATTATTCAACCTCACGTCAGGTTTATGGGCAGAGCAGTTATCAACAAATAACAGAACGTTTCTATTCTTTTCTTCCATTTCCTTGTCGAGGTCAATAAGCCAGTCCTTGAACAGAATTATTGTCAAACTAAGTTCTCAATCTAGCAGTACAAAAACCTACAATATATCGTACTCCATACCACCAGATTGACAACAGATGGAAATTTCTTTGGTTACTACCTCCGCGGCTTTCAAAAATTATAAGCCATACGGGTGACGAGACGAACAGTAATTTGAGCGAATTTTAAATTATTATAAAAAGGATATAGGACTACTTACGATGGGGCAGCCTCCATAGATAGAGAAGTGAGGCAAGGATGCATCCTGTCCCCGGTGCGGTTTAATATATACTCTGAATGTATCTTCGAGCAAGCGCTGGGAGGACTACAGGAAGGCGTATTATTCAATGAAGTGCGTTTGAACAACATTAGATAAGCCGACGACGCTGTAGTTTTTGCAAACAGTCTAGATGGTTTGCAAAGAATAATGTCGCGCATATCAGATATAAGTAGAGAATACGGACTTGATCTCAATACGAAAAAAAAAAATAAAGTTCATGGTAGTCGGTAAGCGCGAAATATTAAATACACAGCTTTTGGTTAACCAACAACAAATTGACAGGGTCGACAGCTACACATACCTTGGTACCAACATAAACAGCCAGTGGGACCACTCAAGTAAAATAAAACAACGCATAGGAAAAGCGAGATCAGCGTTCATAATGATGAAGTCTCTTTTCAGAAACCACGATTTACCTCTTGTTACCAAAATCACTATCATCAGATGCTATGTATTTCCTACGTTATTATAGGGAGTAGAGGCCTGGACACTTTTCGAGGCTTCTTTGAGAAAACTCGAGGCATTCGAGATGTGGTGTTACAGGCGCATTTTGAGAATTTCGTGGGTGGATCGTGTGATTAATGTTGAGGTTCTACGTAGAATAGGCAAGGAATGCGAGATTATTAACACAATCAAAAAGCGCAAACTAGAATATCTTGGCCATGTTATGAGGAATGAACAGAGATATGGCTTGTTGCAACTCATTCTTCAAGGCAAGGTATTTGGAAAGAGAGGACCTGGGAGAAGAAGAATATCTTGGCTTCAAAACCTGAGAAAATGGTTTAATACATCGACAACCGGACTACTCAGAATAGCAGCAAGCAAAGTTAGGATAGCCATGCTGATCGCCAACATCCGGAACGGATAGGCACCTTAAGAAGAAGAACGATGGGGCAAAAAAGCTCCGAAACCGGTATAGACCCTTCCTGCACTCTCCGAGTGAACCAGAATATGGTACTTGCTGTGTTTTCGGGTTGCAACAAAAATTGAAAATATTTATACATTTTTAATTTGTTTACTCTTTTTGGAGTACTTAGGAAATCTTCTTGTTGGAACTTCACTACGCGGAGCAGATGGGACGTGAATTATTTAAAATTCCCTCAACTTACTGTTCGTATAAACACCCGGCTTATAATTTTTGAAAGTCGCGGAAGTAGTAACCAAAGAGATTTCCATCTGTTGTCAATCTGGTAGTATGTAGAACGATATTTATTGTAGGTTTCTGTACTGCTAGATTGAGAACTTAGTTTGTTTTTAGCAGATGTCGCTACTGTACAGGATTATCAGCGTCCAAAATAAGAGCAACACATACTCATTTAAATTTTAAATGTCCTACAAAACAAACATCACGCTTAGTGATGTGAGTTGTAAAATTACATAACTTACGTTACATAAATTACACGTAACTTACGGTAATATTACATGATACCCGTAACTTAATGTAATTTATGTAATTTTTGGAATTTACGTAATTTATGAAATTTAACGTAACTTATGATAAATTTACATAAATTACCGTAATTTATGTAATTACTGGTAAAATTACATATATTATGGCAACTTATGCGCGCGCAATTGTCGTAAGTGCGGTGCGCCGGTGCCGGCGCGCGCGAACCAGTGGGTGCTATTACGCTCGTCGCTCGTTAGTCGTTCCTTAGTCTGAGTCAGGCAGGTTATGTTTACATTTCTGTTATTGTATGTGTAATGTGTATGTATAAGTTAGTTTTCGACTGTTCTTTCTCTATTCATTCACGCAGCGTTGGTTACTTTACATTTATTTATAAGGAAGCACAGAAACTATAAGGTAAGAAATATATTATTTCTACAAACAGCAAAACACGTGCCGGTGATGTCCATAGCAACCTTAGATTGGGAAACACAGGGGCGGGCCTATCGCATATCGACTGTACGTTAAATCTAACGCGCGTCATTTTATATGTGGCTACAGTACTTAATTCTGAATTCGGTTTACCAAGTTTTATTCGATTTTTTAGATTAGTTTACTGTACAATAACTATAAGAATGATAGGAGCAACGGGGTACTTGTGCATGTAGCATGTGTAATTGAATTACACTGACATAACTTACTAAATAAAAAATTTTGATAACGTTGAGGGCAAAATAATGTAGTTGTCCGATCCAGTATTCTGCTTATTCGAATTTCATTAAATTGTTACACAGATTCAATTTTAATCTTTCTTCTATTTAAGGATGCCTAACAATTTTTTATGCCCTCGTGCCCATCAAATACTTTGAAAAATAATGTTTTTTCCCTTCTTAATGTTTAAGTCTACCTGAATATTTTTTTTAGGTCATAAAACATGGTGAAACGTAAGACAGATATCTGGCTTTATTTTGAAGTGTTACCTGCGGGTTCTTCTAATCAAAAGACCATAAATGTGAGGTGTAAATTTTGCAAGAGTGTACATGCAAAAAATGCTACAAGAATGAAATCTCATCTTCAACAATGCACTTATGTGCCGCATATGATAAAACTTAAATTCAATATTTTAACTCCAAAGTCAAAGGGGAATCACTCTAAATTTCCATTTGAAACATCCATGAAAAAGATCACATCGGCAAAATTGGATAACGATAACACTGATGCTGCTTGTACATCATCAACGGTTTCCACAGCATCAACATCTGCTTCTGATAACATTCATGTGGAAACACCTGTTTGCACAAAAATCAACAGAATACAATCATTTTGTGATCGAATGACACACGAACAAAATAACGAATTGAATATTTTGCTTGCTAGAGCTATTTACACCAGTTCAGCACCACATTCAATTACCGAGAATGAAGATTGGAAATTGTTTTTTAAAAAAATTAGACCTTCATACACCTTACCATCGAGATATATGTTATCAAATCGTCTCCTGACCGAAGAGTACGAGCGAGTTGAAGTTCAAGTTAATGATAAAATTAAGCAAGCTGACAATTTATCATTGCAATGCGATGGTTGGTCCAACTTGCGAAATGAAAGTGTAATTAATTTCATTGTTACAACACCCGAACCGTTATTTGTCAAATCAGTACTAACAAAAGCAGAGAAGCATACCGCAGAATATATAACAAAATTAATGGTTGAAGTTCTGGAGGAGTATGGACCTAAAAAATTTTTCGCTATTGTGACTGATAACGCAAAGAATATGAGGAAGGCTGTGAGACAATGTGAAGAGATGTATCCCCATCTTGTATCATACGGCTGTTTAGCGCACACATTACATTTATTGTGCAGCGATATTTTGAAATTATCTTCAATAGAGACACATTTGTCACATATTATACATATCGTTAAAACTATTAACCAGTGTCAAGTACTGAGAGCTCAATTCACAGAAATAAGAAATGAGATGAAGTGTGGAGTGTCTCTTAGCCTACCTGTAAAAACAAGATGGGGTTCACATGTAAAATGTCTTCAAGATCTGACTAAATGCAAGTCCGTCCTACAACGTCTAGCAATATCTCCAGATAAAACAATTCAAGATAGAATACGCAGCGCAAAAGCAAATTTACTTGATGAAGGATTCTGGATAAATTCTAGCGCTCTTGTTGAATTGCTTAAGCCAATTACTGAAGCAATAACACGTCTTGAAGGAGATTCTTCGTCAATTCATTTGGTTTGTGAAACTTTCGCGAAAATCGGTAGTAACATATCTACTCATTTAGAATGCGTGAAACTAACGGATTGCGAAAAAACAGAAGCGATGGATAAATTTATATCAAGGAAGGAATACGCCCTTCAACCGATCCATTTTGCCGCAGACTTACTAAACCCTCGGTCTGTTGGTGCAAATTTATCATCAGCCGAAAGGATTGAAGCGATGAAATACATTACTACTATGTCAACCACGACCACGATAGAGATTGGTGATGAAGGAGTGTCAAAGATTACTGAGGATTTAGGAAACTATTTAGCTAAAACAGACTTTTTTGGCGAAACATTTTTATGGAACATACTCGATAATGTCTCTTTGGTTACATGGTGGAAAGGATTTTGTGGACATTCATGCCTCTCCAAAGTTGCAGTCAGGATATTGACAATGCCGTGCACTTCTGCGGCAACAGAGAGAAGCTTTAGCTCCCAGAGCAGCATTCATACGAAGAGAAGAAATCGCCTAACAACTCAAAGGGCAGCAAATTTAAATTATATACAATATAATTCAAAATTGCTGAAACGTTCACGACAACATCACATACAAAGTCAATATCCTATAGAAGAGACTGTACAGAACAACGTTTCGATAGAAGGTAGAAACTTACAGAAGGAGATAGAAGTAATTGAAAACCATATTTCCGAAGAGGAAGAATTAGACGAGGTAATTTTAAATTTAGGCATTTTTTAGATATGTGATATGTGCATGTGATATATGCAGTTTGCTTCTTTTCCGATTTTCCAATGCATTCCACCGTTTTCGAATAAAAAATTATAAATCTTATGTTTTCAGACAATATCATCATGGCATTCAAATACAACAGGAAATGGAAATTCCGACGATGATTTTAATTTTGCTGACTTTGCAATGACCGATGATGAAATTGATCAAAGAATGGAAACTAGGGAACAGAGACCAGCACGCATTTTGAGACAAAGCAAAGTGAACATTTTAGAAAACGTCTTAATGAAATCGGTAAATTAGTGTAAACACATACATATTTATTGTTTATATTCCAAAATTATCAATTTCAGGGTAAAGGCACAGAACAACCCCAAAAAAAAACGGAAGTCGAGAAGGATACTTCAGATGCCGAAAACAAGGTAGTTAGATCTGTATATATTATATTATAAACCCATTATTTTTACTCTCTATGTTTACACTTTCCTATTTAATTTCAGGATGCAGTTCTGGATTTGCCGGAGATAAAAAAAATTACACAAGGCTCATTGGAAGAGCAAACAATTGAAACTTCGACGTTTTATAACAAGAAGGTCTCCAGTTGTCTGCGAAAAAGGAAGTTGTGATTTATAAAAGCCGCTTAAAACAAAACTAAATAAAGAACCTATGTTTTCATTTCTTTATTATTTGTATGTATTTCTTATCCACTTTTCTTTATTTCATAAGTATGTAGTTACTTTGTGTTTATTATATTCAATATGAATGCAAACAATTGATTTTTTAATACAATGAACATAAATTACATAAGTTACATAAATTACATCTGGTTTGTAATTTTTGGGTAATTTTACACGTGTAACTTACAATTTCTGAAATTACACGTAATTTCACATCGCTAATCACGCTTGTTGTTAAATAATGAGATGACACCGATTGCTCAACAAAAGTGCATCTAGTTTTCAATAACGGGGTGTCAGCTATTCAATATTATTCTTAATTCAGGGCCAGCCCGTGTCAGCATTAAAAACATCAACACTTTTCTAGTTTATTTATAGTTACAGCAAAGCACCGCGGATCATTCTAATTCATTCTTTAATCAATCATCATTCGTGATTCAGATACATGATTAGATAGTTATACCTGAAGCCCACCAACTCGTTACAGATATTTAGAAGTGATCAATAAAATTTATTGTTTTAAATACAGTATGATTAAATAGTGTTTTACCAAATCAACCCTCTCCTCAGGGTAACTACTCCGTAACATATGGAGTTCTATTATACTACGATATCAGTAACATTTCTTTCGTTGTAATCCGAGACGGCACTCGTCGAGTTATTTGGTTTGGTCGGAGAGAAGAGGATATGGGACTACTGATGATGGGGCAAAAAAGCCCCGAAACCGGTATAGACTCTTCCTGCACTCTCCAAGTGAACCAGAATATAGCACTTGCTGCGTCTTAGGGTTGCAACGAAATTGAAAATGTTTATACACTTTTAGAAATATTGTCATTCAAGCATTTTTATTGAAACTCTTTTTTACGGGCATTTAAGACACCTAGAACTTTTTGATGTTTCAAGAAAAAAAAATAGGGAATTTCTGACTTTCATCAGAACAACGAGATCAGCATTATAATGTTAACACAAGAAACATAATACATAGAACGAAAAGGAGGAATCAGCCAAGGAGTCTCACTCAGCCCATTGTTATTCAATATGGCGATGGATCCCACCAGGGAGCGCATATACTCACGATAGTATGCTATACCTATTGTAACGGTTCGATACGTTAGGAGAGTATTTTTGAACTCTTTAATTATTTTTATAATTATTTATCTTGATCTCTTTTAAATTTTTTAAGTTTTCTCGTAAATGACTACTTACGTGACGTCACACTTCGGCGTCTACGAAACATACTTGTTGAATCGTTCCTTGACGTTTAATTCGTGTTCCGTGGTAATTTGACGTTCTCCTCTTTGAACGAGAGAGGAATGATCGACACTTGGCTGTAAGTGAGGTTGGTACCATGAACTGGCGGATGATTTCCATCTAGAGTCTGAATTATTTGTTCAATATGAAGTTTTATATTTAAGTGAAAAGTTACCACCACTTGTTTCCTGGAGTACCTACGAATTGAAGTACCATCAATGGAACCCGAATATAAATCATCCGGTAAAAATTCTTTTTAGAATAATTTTTTAGTTAGCCTTGGAATGTTTTTTGTTATGGAAAATGTGATATATTAGTTTCATTGTTAAATTTCCTTAGTCAACCTATTAGGTGAAGTTTATGTAGATTATTTAGATCTTTATTGAATATTCATTAAGGGAAATTATAGGTATATTAACGTGTTTTTTGGTTTTACATAACCAAACATTTTTGGAAGTCCTCAAATTAATATTGGAAATAATTATCATTTCTCTGTAGGTTTTAAAGTGATTGAACATCCAATATTTTTATAAATTCAATATATTTTTACAAATATCATATTTTCTCAGATAACTCCTATTATATATTTAAATTTCAATTTCAAAGTCATTATATCTGTTCATATTTTCACACTCACATGTTCAAGGTTAAATGAGATTAGATTTTGTCTCAGTTAATAGTCACTTCTTCAGTATTATTTCTTCTAAAAAAAATCCTGATATATTTCTTCTTCTCTCTATTTCTTGTTGACATGTTTATATGGGAAATAAAACAAGGGATCTGTTTTTACCCATTTGGAAGAAACCATAATGTGAAGTCGTAGCTCCTTTTGACCACCTAGGGATATTACAGCCACAGTCAAGTCAATCAGGGAATATGTCAATTTGGGAACAAGCTATGGGGCGTTCCAGTCTCATTTTCTGTCATCTTTCCACCTGCACCTACGGATAGGACAGGTTAGCACTCTCGGTGTGCTCATTTTATGGATTGCAGCATCGAACTTTATCTTGAAGTCGTTCGATGAAGGGATTTGTTTGGGAACATTTAAGTTTTGTGATTTTAGTAACTGTTGCGTTTTTATATTTCAGACTTTTGGTTTAATGCACTATGTATATTAATTTTTTTTTTCAGACTTAGCTTACTTTGTTTTTTATATAACTTATTTGAATATTAGGGTATTTAGTTCCCAAACTGTTGTATCTACGGTAAATTCTTGTGCAGAGGAATAAGCCAGAAAATTAGGTTTTTATATTTTATTGTTAATTTAGGTCGATTTCATGTCATTATGTAAATTTATGTTGTATTAGTTGCTTGTTTCCCAGATATTTTATTGTTTATTCGCTTTATTTCATTTGTTCGGTTAATTCAGGTCGCCGTTTAGGTATTTATCTTCACTTCATTTCTATAAATTCCACTCATTAATTTTACTTAATTGATTATTGTAGTTCCTCATAGCCAGGCTTGTGCCTGTTGTTTTATATTTTTAGTCATATTTTTCGGGTTTTAATTTAGTTGTACCTAGCAAGCGTACTATAACCATTTGGTAAAGGGCCTCATGTGAGTTGTACCATATACAGGGTGCGCCAAACCTCTGGTTTTCTTTGATTACGGCTAAACTATGAGATATACAAAAAATGTTTATAACAAAACTAATGTGTATCAAAGACGTCTATAATTTAAAATTATTTTCGATTATACAGGGTGAGTCAGAACGACGGTATGAACCAAAGTGTTATTTTATTAAATGGAACACCCCGTATATTAAATCATTTTTGAATATATTATTTAAAAATATAAAAAATTTGTAAAAGGTCCTATAGGCCTAAAGTTAATAATTTTCGAAATGTTTACATTTTTATTGAGAAAAATGGTAATATTTATAGGGTTGTGGATTATGTTTCCAAGGTAATAGAAATTTAATTGATAGGTCAAAGTTTTTATAATATAGTGTTATTTTTAAATAATTTAATACCTTTTACTTTTAGCCATAAAATATACAGTGTGATCACTATTTGCAAATACAAAATTTTCTCATTTTTTTAAATGGGACAACCTGTATATTAGTTTTTCATTTTGTAGTAAATATTACAATTTCCTTTTGGTATGGTTGTATGTACCTAGCATGTTTCATTTTGCAGATATTTTTAAAAAACTCTAGATTTTACGTTTTTGCGGATTTTTTATTTCCCAATAAATATTACCATTTTTCTCAATAAAAATGTAAATATTTCGAAAATTATTAACTTTAGGCCTATAAGACCTTATACAAATTTTTCATATTTTTAGATAATATATACAAAAATAATTTAATATACAGGGTGTTCCATTTAAAAAAATATAACTTTGGTTCATACCGTCGTTCTGACTCACCCTGTATAATCAAAAATAATTTTAAATTATAGACGTCTTTGATACACATTAGTTTTGTTATAAACATTCTTTTGTATATCTCATAGTTTAGCCGTAATCAAAGAAAACCAGAGGTTTGGCGCACCCTGTATATAAGTAAGAGGTATATAATTTTGTAATATATAAGATGACTGTTGTTATATTTGATATGCGTATTAGTATAAACCATAACTTTTGTCATTTTAGAGTCACATAATAATATGCATTTGGCTTAACTCAGAGATTGTTAAAGATCTAGTAGTTACTTTTAATAAATATTTACTTATTTTGTGTATCATTTATTTTTATTATTCTTTTATGTTCACATTTACTAATTTAATATATTTAATATTTGACAGCAGTGTAAGATACCTCAGAGAGTGATCGAAGGTCATTTTCTTGACGCCCATGATTTGTTAGTGTTATTTAAATTGTTCTTCTTTAGCAATTATTTTCCTTTATTCATTTTCAGTACATTATTCTTATTTTAGTATTTACTTTTTCTAGTCATCATCACTATTTACTTTGAACTACTGTTTTCGACAGGCATGCAAATGAGCCGTATCCATCCTTGAGTGTCAAGTAGTCGTTCTCTTGCATCTCTAGATAGCCCAACTCTATTCAGTTTGCATTGGTCTCTCCATACTTCTATAATCAGTCCATAAAAATAATACTAGTGCAAAAGTAGTATTTTTATTACTTCAGCCTCTCCAACGAGAAGCTATTTTCTTTCTACTATTTTCATTTTTATACCCATTTAGTTACACACCAGAGTTTTTTTTCTTACTTCTGTTGGAGTATATATTTCTCTTTACTTACACTCCAACAGAAGTATTTCTTATTTGTTACACTATGATGCAGTACTAATTGATGATAACGAGGATGACCTACAAAAGCAGCCCCACACTTTCAATATCACAGCAAACAAACTTAATATGAGAATATCGCTAGAAAAAGCTTAATATACAGGGTGTTTCATTGGGAAAGTAACATACGTTAACTGCAGAAAGAGGACACTTAGGCGGTCTCAAAAATACCATACTTAATGGGTCTTACCCCATTAATAACAAAGATACTGAGTGTTTTATCTATTTTGCCATTTTATTAATTGGTTCATAACTTCTTAACCACACTGTATATTTATTTTATATTTGGCACACAAATATTGTTTAAGGTGTACAATAAATTAAATTATTTACAAATGTAAAAAATCCAGGTCCGGATTAAAAAAAATTGGAAAAATATTCCAACCCAAAAACAACACCCTGTACATTAAATATTTTTAAAATGGAGTTTTCAGTTGAAAAGAGGATGAAAAACTAAATTTAGAGGTATACTTTGAATTTTTGGCAAAATGATTTTTCTGGTCAAATTTTGAATTTAAATTCTGAAATTATGTGAATTTCGAGAGCTAAGTAGGAAAAAATTGAAATACAGCTTACAACTCGTCAACCGCACTGTATATTCATTTATATTTAACACGCGAATATTCTTTTAGGTGTCCAATCAATTAATTTATTTACAAATAAAAAAAATCCAGGTGCGGATTAAAAAATATTGTATAAATTTTCCGACCCAAAAAACACCCTGTATATTAAATTTTTTTAAAATGGATTTTGCATTTAAAGAGAAGCTGAAAAACTAAATTTAATGGTATACTTTGAATTTTCAGCAAAATAATTTTTCTGGTAAAATTTTGAATTTGAATTCTGAAATTATGTGAATTGCGAAGCTCAAAGTAAAAAAAAATTAAAATATGATTTAATTTTAATTAATACCATTATTTAATCTAAATTGGTAAAATATTAACATTTTGACACATAGCAATAATTTTTAATGGTGGTAATTTTGAATAAGTACTTTAGTTTTGGATAGTTATGCTGCACATTTTCTGTTTTGTTATAATTTTTAGATACTTTCTTGATTAAAGTGATGTATTCTTTATTGATTCTTTAGTATTTATTCATTATTTAAAGATTAATATTCGCCATAAACTATTTGCCACAGATAATAAAAAAACACTGAAATGTTTTAACATTTTACCAATTTAGATTAAATAATGGTATTGATTACAATTAAGTCGCATTTTAATTTTTTCTACTTAGAGCTCTCGCTATTGACATAATTTCAGAATTCAAATTCAAAATTTTATCAGAAGAATCATTTTGCTGAAAATTCAAATTATACCGCTAAATTTAGTTTTTCATCCTCTTTTCAAATGCAAAATCCATTTTAAAAAAAATTAATATACAGGGTGTTTTTTTGGGTCGGAACTTTTTTACAATATTTTTTAATCCAGACCTGGATTTTTTATAATTGTAAATAAAATAATTAATTGGACACCTAAAAGAATATTCGCGTGTTAAAAATAAAATAAATATACAGTGCGGCTAACAAGTTGTAAGTTGTATTTAATTTTTTTTCTACTTAGAGCTCTCGCAATTCACATACATAATTTCAGAATTCAAATTCAAAATTTGATGAGAAAAATCATTTTGCCGAAAATTAAAAGTATACCACTAAATTTAGTTTTTCATCCTCTTTTCAACTAAAAAATCCATTTTAAAAAAATTTAATATACAGGGTGTTTTTTGGGGTCGGAACCTTTTTACAATGTTTTTTAAACCGGACCTGGATTTTTTATAATTGTAAATAAAATAATTGATTGGACACCTAAAAAAATATTCGCGTGTTAAATATAAAATAAATATACAGTACGGTTAACAAGTTGTAAGTTGTATTTAATTTTTTTTCTACTTAGAGCTCTCGCAATTCACATAATTTCAGAATTCAAATTCAAAATTTGATGAGAAAAATCATTTTGCCGAAAATTAAAAGTATACCACTAAATTTAGTTTTTCATCCTCTTTTCAACTAAAAAATCCATTTTAAAAAAATTTAATGTACAGGGTGTTGTTTTTGGGTTGGATTATTTTTCTAATATTTTTTAATCCGGGCCTGGATGTTTTACATTTGTAAATAAATTAATTTATTGTACATCTTAAATGATATTTGCGTGCCAAATATAAAATAAATATACGGTGTGGTTAAAAAGTTATGAACCAAATAAGAAAATGGCAAAATAGATAAAACACCCAGTATCTATGTTAGTAACGGAGTAAGACCCATTAGGTATGGTATTTTTGAGACCGCCTAAGTGTCCTCTTTCTACAGTCAACGTATGTTACTTTCCCAATGAAACACCCTGTATAGTGATCAGTAAAGAGCTGCGTGGCTGATGCAGACTAGAAATATACGGCAAAATTGTAGAACAAGTAAGGAAATTCAATTATCTAGGAGTAGAGATTACTAGTGACTGGGATGTAAGAACAGAGACCGCAAGACAAGCAGCAAAAGCAGCAATAGTAGGTTGTTGCATCCAAGGAACCATATGGAAAAATAAATATCTGACCACGGATAGCAAAATGAAAGTATACAAGACAACCGTAAGACCAATCTTTTAGCAAACTAAATAATGTTTTAGTTCAATATGGAATGAAAACAAAAATATAAAAAAATGGTCGTTAAGATAGTATCCTCTCTTATATTTATCACAACTAAAGAAATTTAAAGAACGAACGACTCCATCGAAAATAAAGAAAAGTACAATCAGATTACGCAAAATCGAAAACGTTCCATTTCCTCCAATGAAATTAGAATCATCCATTATTGACCCAGAGGATCCGAATTTCTTTCATCATTAGAGTGTCCGTATGCTCGACGAAAGCTGAAAATTAAAGCGAGACTCTTGGATTTGATGCAACCCCGCTAGCAGAAAAAAGGGATGGATTCTTTCCAACCTTAATCAATCTCCGTCTAGAGAGGTGTAAGTAGAATTGAAAACGGACACGAGAATCGGCCCATTAATAGAAGCAATGCGCTGTTGTCTGTGCCAAAGTTGTTGTGAGAGGGGACGTGTCCTGACTAGAGATGGGCCGTAACGAAATCCTTTAAATTATTGATATGGGAACTGCTTAACATTAATTATAAATAAGTTAAATTGGGATTTTTATGGGTAAGAAATTTATTAATGAATCATTGCAAAAGAGTTTACAAACTGAAGTCCTGCAAATCGTTGTTGTACAGTTTTATGTAGTTGTTTGTTTAAAGCTAGCTCATCTCTAAATAGCAGTATGTATTAGCAAAAAAATAAACGAAACTATTCATCCAAAACTATTTTAGAGAATAAACTATTTCCCCTTACAAGCATCTATAAAATTTACGTGACTTGTTTATGGTCAAAAAGTTACTTACTCTCCCTTATGTATTAGTGTAGCCGATATGTGAAACAATTGTGCATTTAATGATAGAAGTATATAATTTGGACCACATATACTACACATATACAGGTTCAAATTTAGATAAGAGGCCATCTCAGATTTTGCCTTGTACAAAAATAGCGGGCATACAAAATGGCGACTATAAATATGTGACTAATAGCTTAATAAAATAAAAAAAGTCAAAATGTAAATTATTCGTACAGGTTAAAATAAATTTTATATCAAAGCTTAGGTGGGTACAAAAGATATTTTCAAGAAAGTATCCAAATCATATAAGGGGATCATTGTTTAAATAATTAAAAAGGGGTCATTTTTGCAAAAAAAAAAATACTTTTTTAACTGCTGAGGTAATTCACTTATCAATGAAGGTCTATGGGATTTTTTTCTACAAAGCTGAAGGGTAAATATTTCACATAAGACTTACTAAATTAAATTTGACCCCCTATTTATTTAAATAATTGTATATAAAACATAAAAAACAAATTCGCAAATAATTATTTTTTGCGTTTTAAATAAGCACTATAAAATATTTTATTTTACAGACTAAGTTGCACTATGTTACCAGTATTAAGCAAAAAAAAATTGGTCAAAAAATATTTAATATTTTTTGAGATATTGAAGTTGTTTATTAAATGTTACTATATTTTCAATTGCAAAAACGCGGTTGTTGCCAAATAAATATTCACCTGCTTAAGATCTCATTATTTTCATTTTTATGTATATTGTCGATAGTTGTATGGATACATTCAAATTTCAATTAAACTCCCCCCTAAAATGGCATTTGAAAATCATACAAATTTGTTTATAATTTGTTTTTTAATAACGTTGCGGAGATTAAGTATTTTAAAATGCCGTTTCGATAATTGGGTTCCTGGGAATTTTTTACTAATTAACACAATTTTTTTGTCGTTTTTTCTTCTTCTTTTTTTCCTTGGAGTTATATTACTACGGGCCCTTTTAGGGTTAAATTTTATTAAGAATGTCGAGTCTATGAGATCTAGATTGTAGACCTAAAAATATTAAGATGTAACTAAAATCTCTTAAATAAAATATGGCTACCTACTTACTGAGTTACGGGGTGTTTTATTTAAAAATTTAAAAATTATTGTTACCAAGTACTTTAAAGCTATTTAACGTATCCTTATCATACTTAACAGAAAGTGTGGCCATTATACACCCTACTAAATTTTGATTAATAAACGTTTCTAGCTAGTGCCAGAGGCGTACGACAGGGGATAGTGAATGATTGACCTTTCCCAAATTCTGCGCCACTGAGTGAATTACTATTTTAACGAAATTTTTCGATTCCCCAATACTTTGTATGTAAATAACTTTATTGGTATCGATAAAGTCATCAGTTTGAGAGATATTGGAAGTTTAAAATGAATGAATGAATGAATGAATCAAAATAACTATGCCGTTTCATTTTTAACGTCCAATATCTCGAAAACTAATGACTTAACCGTTACCAGTAAAGAGTATATTATTTACATATAAAGTATTGGAGAATCGAAAAATTTCGCTAAAATAGTAATTCCCTCAGTGGCGTAGAATTTGGAAAGGGTCAACCATTAACTATCCCCTGTCGTACGCCTCTGGTAGTAGCTAGAAACTTTTATTTGTCACAATTTAGTAGACTGTATAGTACCCACACTTTCTGACAAGTATGATAAGGATGCGTCAAATAGTTTGAAAGTACTTGGTAAAAATAATTTTTAATTTTTAAATTAAACACCCTGTAACTCAGTAACCAGCCACATTTTATTTAAGTGACTTGAGACCAATCTTAATATTTTTAGGTCTAGAATCTATAACTTAGAGATTCGACATTCTCAATGAAACTTAACCCTACAAGGGCCCGTATTAATATAACTACAAGAAAAAAAAAAAAGAAGAGGAAAAAAAGACAAAAAAATTTGTTAATTAGTGAAAAATTCCCAGAAACCCAATTATTGAAACGGCATTTCAAAATATTTAGTCCCCGCGACGTTATTAAAAAAAAACAAATTATAAACAAATTTGAATAATTTTCAAATGTCATTTTAGGGGGAAGTTTAATTGAAATTTGAATTTATCAATACATTTATCGAAAATATACATAAAAATAAAACTAATAAGATTTAATACAGTTGAATATTTCTTTGGCAACAACCGCGTTTTTGCAATTGAAAATAGGGTAACATTTAATAAACAAATTCAATATCTCAAAAAATATTAAATATTTTTGGACTAATTTTTTTTATTAATACTGATAACGTAGTGTAACTTCTTCTGTAAAATAAGATATTCTATATTGCTTATTTAAAACGCTAAAAATAATTTTTTGCAAATTTGTTTTTAAAGTTTCATGTATAATTATTTAAATAAATAGGGGGTCAAATTTAATTTAGTAAGTTATATGTGAAAGATTAACCCTTCAACTTTGCAGAAAATAATCCTATAGACCTTCATTAGCAATTGAATGACCTCAGCAGTTAAAAAAGTATTTTTTTGCAAAAATGACCCCTTTTTAATTATTTAAAGAATGATCCCCTTGTGTGATTTGGATACTTTCTTGAAACTATCTTTTGTACCCACCTAAACTTTGATATAAAATTTGTTTCAACCTGTACGAATTTACATTTTCTTTTACATGTAGTGAAATTTTATTTTACTAGACTATAATAGCACGAATAACTTTTAAACTAGACGTCAGATTTGAACCAAATTTGGAATATAGACCCTTTTTTTGATATATAAAATCTACATTTTGAACCAGAAGAATCGGTTTACCAGAAGTTGTGTTTTTCCTGGTTTTTGTGTAAAAATATGTTGTTTTTTTTTAATTTTTCCACCCTGTATGTATTAATTTTTCAAAAAGGTAATACCGCCATTGAAAATAGAGTAAAAATATTTTCTAGGAAATATTTTGCACTTTTTAGTTGTTCTAATTACCATTTAATAAATGCATAACGTATCTTCACATGTACCTATGTGTGGCAGATGAAAGCGAATATTATAAGAATTATGTGCATTTAATGGTAGAAGCATATAGCTTGGACCACATATACTACACATATAAAGGTTCAAATTTAGATATGAGGTCATCTCAGTCTTTGTTCGTTTTACAAAAAGTGGCGGGCATTCAAAATGGCGACTATACATATGTGACTAGTAGCATGATAACTTATGAACGAGACGTTAGATTTCAACCAAATTTGGTATGTAGGTTCTCTTTCTGATGAATAAAATCAAGGTCTTGAACCGGAAGAATCGGTTTACCAGAAGTTTTTTTACTGTTTTTTATGTACTTTTAATTCTTTCAACCTGTATATATAATTTTTTCTAAAAGGTAATACCGCCATTGAAAAGAGTGTAAAAATATCTTTTAGGAAATATTTTAAACTTTTTAGTTATGTTAATTACCATTTAATACATGCATAACGTATGTTCACATGTACGTGTGGACGGCAGATTAATTTTGCATGCCCGCCATTTTTGTAAAAGACAGAATCTGAGATGCCTCATATCTAAATTTAAATCTTTGTGTGTGTGTAGTATGTGTGGTCCAAATTATATGCATCCACTTACCATTAAATGCACAATAATTCTTGCATTATTATTTGCACGAATCTGCAGCAAATACGTACCTACATGTGAAGATATATTATGCATTTATTAAATGGTAATTAATATAATAAAGATTTCAAAATATTTCCCAAAAAATATTTTTACGCTCTTTTCAACGCAGGCATTACCTTTTTGACAAACTAATATATAGAGGGTAAAAATTGACGAAATAAACAACATCTTTAAAAAAAAATCAGGAAATCACAACTTCTGGTAGACCGATTCTTCCAGTTCTAGAGTTTGATTTTATACATCAAAAAAAGAACCTATATACCAAATATGGTTGAAATCGGACTTTTAGTTCAAAAGTTATCGTGCTATCAGTCAAATATGTATAGTCGCCATTTTGAATGCCCGCCTTTTTTGCAAAAGGCAAAATCTGAGATGGTCTCATATCTAAATTTAAACCATTGTATGTGTAGTATATGTGGTCCAAATTATGTGCTGCTACCATTATATGCACAATAATTCTTATAATATTTGCACGAATTTACCGCACATAGGTATATGTGAAGATAAGTTATGCATTTATTGCCTGGTAATTAACATAACTAAAAAGTTCAAAATATTCCCTAAAACATATTTTATGCTCTTTTCAATGCCGGTATTACATTTTTGAAAAATTAATAGATAAAGGATGAAAGATTAAAAAAAATAACATGTTTTTATAAAAAAAATCAGGAAAATCACAACTTTTGGTAAACCCATTCTTCCGGGTCAGGAGCTCGATCTCATACATCAAAAAAAGAACACATGTACCTAATTTGGTTGAAGTCGAACTTTTCGTTTAAAAGTTATCGTGCTATTACTCACATATGTATCGTCGCCATTTTGAATGCCCACCGTTTTTGCAAAAGGTAAAATCTGAAATAGCCCCATATCGAATTTTAAACCTTTATATTTGTAGTATATGTGGTCCAAATTATATGCTTCTATCATTAAATGCACAATTCTTATAATATTTGCACGAATCTGCCGCACTATATTGTGTTTTGCAAGCTGCTACTGTTTCGTTTATTACAATGATATTAAGGTTAAAGGATAAAATAGGTAATCTTGTAATTATAGGTAATCTTTTGATTATAATACATATTTTTAGTTATATCCCCACTTGCGTATTTCTATAACACATTATTGTCTGTTCTATAAACAAAATTATCTCTCTCTCACTCTCTCTCTTTCGACTGCTGACGCTATAGAACAAGTCGGGTCTCCCTCAGCATCCGCCTTCAAGCATCAATTTCCTTAACAATCCTCCTCTAGTTATTCACACTCAATATATCTTTAGCATAGGTCCTCACTTCGTCTATATATCTCTTCCGTCATCCTCCTACTAGACGACGTCTCACCATATACTTAAACTTCTACTAGACGTCATATTATTATCCATTCTTAAAGATGACCAGCCTAGCGCAATCTTTGTATTTTTTCATATTTTTCTATGGAAAGTTCTTTGTGATATTGATGTAATAGGCCAGGTGTGGCCAAACTGTGGCTCACGAGCCACATGTGGCTCTTGGGAGGAATATTTGTGGCTCCCAATAAATTTACCTGAATTACTTGTGCCTTTGGTGATAATCTAGGTGGAGTCGCTCATTCTACAAGAGACATGAGAAAGGTGTTTTCACAACTCTAGGAAGAAACAGGTAGTCTGAGCCTTCGAATAAATAATGAGAAGACGAAATACATGCTAATAACCAAAAAGTCAAGACCAAGAGTTAGGCAGAACATAATAATTATTAATTACCACAACTTCGAAGTAGTAAAAGAGTTGAAATATGTAGGGGCGGTAATCACAGATGTCAACCACATATAAAAAGAGGTCCCAGCATAGTTAGCTGCGTGGAATAGAGCATTATACTCCTTATCATCATTATAAGATCTAAACTGCTAAAAAGACAATCTAAATTCAGACTGTACACGCCAATTATTATTCGCCCAATTGTTACATTTGGAAGTGAAACATGGACTCTACATCAGCGGGAAATAAATATGCTGCTGGTTTTTGAAAGGAAAGTTCTCAGAATTTTATTTGGCCCTCAGAGAGATAAACTGACAGGAGAGTGTAGAAGGAGCCGCAAAGCTGAGTTGGTGACTGTGGATGGTACTGAAAACATCTCCAGACATATAAAAGCTAAGATAAGATAGGCAGGTCATGTGGTACGATCAGAGGAAACAAAGTGTTAAAGACAGTGTTTTTTGAGAGGCGGTAAAAGATCAGTGGGCCGTCCCAGACAGAGATGATGAAAAATCTAAGTAACTTGGATTAGTAAATGCTGCTTTTAGAATTATGTGCATATTTGAAATAGCGGTGTAAACAATTTTATTTCAAAAAAAAGTTTAAGTTTTTGAAACTGTTTACTTATTTATTTTTAATTTTATTTCAAATTCAAATTTTGAAAAATGGCTCGGGCTATCAAAGAGTTTGGCTTCCCGTGTAATAACTCATGGTAGAACTTTATTCTTCACATATTATAATTGTTGTAGTTGTAGTTGGATCCCCATATTCTTCTCAATATGTATATTTCAAAACTATTAATAAGGTTTATTGTCTTTTCTGTCCTGATCCGTGTTTCTACGCCATATTTGCTATTGGTTGTATGAGTATGCCTCCTACTTGCTGCCATACTGAGATATCTGTACGGCCCAAGTATGTGAGCTATTTTACTACTTTAATATTTGCGTCATATTATATTGTCAAATTTTGCAAATTTCGTCGTTGCCCTGCTTGCATTAGGGCTTTAGTGTTATCTACGTTGACGGCTATAAACAAAACAATCTAGCCTAAAGTATATGTCATACAAGTTGCTTGTAGTTTGTAATGTCACCAAGGAATATTATATTCGGTCATCCTCTCCTTTTCTGACCAATGACCTATCAAAGAATAATTTAAGTAATGCTAAAGGAGTTTAGTTGATCTATTCACCTTTGCTAAACGCAAAGAGCAATGTAAAGACAAATGTTGCTCATAAGACTAATGGGTAAAAAAAGGAAAAGAAAGGAGTGGATAAGAGAGAAAACAAAAGTTAGGGATGTAAGACAAGAGGTTGCAAAATTGAAATGGAGATTTGCCGGACACAATATTAGACAAAAAGGAGACCGATTGAACAAAATTCTTATAAATTGGAGACAGTGGAAATATAAACAAAGCAGAAAAATTCCCCAAATCAGATGCGAAGATGATATGAAGAAGCACGTGGGCTCTAGGTGGATGACTGTAGCAACAGACAGAGAAGAATAGAAAATGATTGGGGAGGTTTATGTCGAAAGATGGGCAGAAGAAATCTAATTTAGGGGAGTGCAATTAGAACGAAAATATGCATTGTTTCGGAAAATTCAAACAAGCTTATATTTTTCTAAAACTTTTTTTGTTTATATACATGTTAAACAGTTTATATACATGTTAAAGTAAAAAGTTGTACTCGCAGATTTGGCCGCTAATTGTTTATTAATTGTTTAAACAATAACACTTGTTTTGTATAAGTAATTTTAAAAATATCGTTGAATTCATCATTTTACTTTGACCAAATATGTTTCTATTTTGTTTTTAATTATACTGAATCCGAATATGGCATTACAATTTAAAAATTCCTATACAGAAGCTCTTATATATTATGTCTGCGTAGCTAGGAACCATGTGCAAAACTTTTTTATTATCAATTTTACGAAAAAAAGTTATTCTTCATAAAATTCTCTGGATAGTCAAAAATTTAAAACTCAACCGTCATATATCAAATTTTATCAATTTTATACGAGTTATGTCAAAAATATAAATTTCGTTACAGAGTAAATACCTTCATATTCCAGAATATCAAAAAATGCTATTATGAAAAGTTGTTTGAAATTAAAAACTATGTTTTAATATACAATTGCATAATTCTAATCGAAAACAAATTTTTTTCCATTTTTTCTCAAATTACGGATAGGTACCCATCATCATTTTATTACAATTATGATAACTAGTTTATTATCAATTTTACGAAAAAAAGTTAATTTTCATAAAATGCTCCACCTGGTCTAAAATCTAAGATACAACTAACAGATATCAAACTTTTGCAATTTTATACGAGGTATGTAAAAAATATAAATTTTACTTAAGAGTTAAGTGCCTATATTATTCACAATATTTTAATTAGAAGGATGTAATTGAACACTGAAACATATTTTTTAATTTTAAACAACCTTTCGTAATAACAATTGTCGATATTGTGAAATAAAAAGGTAGTTTACTCTTGAGTCAAATTCATATTTTTTGACATACCTCGTACAAAATTAATAAAATTTGACATTTTATGGTTGCATCTTAGATTATATACGATGCAGAGTATTTTATAGAGATTACCTTTTTTTCGTAAAACTGATAATAAAAAAGTTATCAATAGGTTTCAATTTACGCAGACATACTATACTGTATAAGAACTAACAAAAATTTTTTTTGTTGAAAATTTATTATTGTTGAAGCTTATAATTAAATGTATTTTAGGTAAGTTTTATAGAAAAAAGTTTTGATCACTTTGTATAAACATTTTTTTAGCTGGTAATTTTCGGTTTTTGTATTACATTTTTGTTATCTTTCTTAATTTTCTCAAAAAGAAATAGTTTCTTTCATTTATTTAGTAAAATAATTTAGTGCATTTTAAAGACTACATCCTAAGCTTTAAAAAAGCACCTATAAAACTGTAATAAATCTGGTTAAACTGGAGTAATACCGTCTTAAATTGGTGGTAATTCTGTAAAACTACGAAGTTTTCAAAAATTACATTTTTTGAGAGGTCGCATCATTTGAATTAAATTTTTGAGATTTTTTTTGAAAAAAATATCGTTTAGTAAGATGTCTGAAAGGTAAGCTGTGCAAAATTGAGAGTTTTTTAAGAAAAATTGTATTAGTTATACATTTTTAAATCATTTTTAAACCAAATTCATGTAATTCGCATTTTCCGCCCACACCATACTTATGCACATATTTTTATTTCTTTTTATTACAACCATAAGATATCTAAATTATTCTTCTTTCATGATCAGTTTATAAAGTTTCATTTGATCCATTAGTTAAAGAATTACATTAAAATAACTCAACCGTGCACTTCGCCGTACGCTAGTTTACAGTGCGCCAATGTTTGTGAGAAGGGTGACTTTAGAGTTATAAATAAAAAATTATAGAAACTACAGATTTAATTTTAGAAAAATCTTTATAAAATGTATTTTTGTAAAATTTTCTGAATTTTTCAAAGGTCAAGTCAGTTTTTTCTACAATTTATATTTTCGGAGTTATTTAAAAAACATCTAATTTCGCAGTTCATTTGTTTAATAAAAAATGAAACACCCACTTCTCGAGTAGAACTTTTTGATATGTTGTTTATTAAACATTTTTTAATGAAATTACAAAAAGTTCTATCTTGTTTGATTTTTTCCGAAGTGAAAATCTATATGCACTCCCCTAATTAGGTAGATAGATTGCCCTTTTACCTTGACCAATAATTCAACTTTTAGACTAAAATTTTACTCGTACATCTAATTAATAAAATTAATTATTATGCATAATGTATGTATAACCTCTAATATAATATCTTGTATAAAAAACCGTTTTCTTAACCATATTTATAAATTTTAATACAAATCAATTTTCGTAATATTCTTTAAAAGCATTCCGATATCGTATAAAAAGCACAAAAATAACAAACAATCGACAGCTCATTTTCTTTCTCGATATCATTTCTCCTACTGCCTACAGAAGCTATGGCTTGCCATCGAAATACTAAATTACATAAAATTGTATACATTTCGTTCTTCCTCTTGTTTGAAAGGCCGACACGTTTTTGGCATTATTGGATCAAACATTTCTTTTTTCGAGCAGATATGATACCAGAAGAACAACACGTCTATATGTTTGTTTTGTGAATTAACACATCGTTGCCGTATAATATCTCGTTATTTGTTATAAAACGAAAAATAAAAGATATTTTTTGTATTCCATGTAGAATTTTATAAGCAACAAATAGTATTTTGATCATTTATAAATATTTAATATCATTTATAGGCGAGGAAATAAATTGAGGGGATTAGAAGTAAAAGGGTTTAAGTGCACTTTTTTTGAAATGTTACACTAAATACAGATACGCATACTTAAATGGTATTAGAACTTTGTGATAAAACGATTTAAGCTAATTTAACCCTATAGTCGCCATCTATCGCCATTACATTTATTTCACTGAAAACAATTGAAGTTTGCTTTGGTAGTAAACCAGTTAACCGTGCGCTTGAATCGTTTTACCACAAAACAATTTTTAGTATTCTGTAAAAACAAATAGTAATATACGGGTTTAAGTGCGCTTGCACCATTTTACCACAAAACTGTTTTTAGTATTCTGTAATGTGTAAACCCGTGTTAATATAGGATTATTTTTAAGTAAATAAATACTAGATTTGTGATCAATTTTGAAGACTAATTAAGTATTATGCAACGTGCCAGTTGTAGTTACACTGTGGATAACAGCTGTGACAAAAATAATTAGTAATATGTAGTTAACATCTGCACTTAAACCGATTTACCAGTAACATTTATCCACACCATGTACCGATTCAAGTACATTTTTTTAATAATTGAAAAAAAGGAAGGATTTAGTAAGAGTAATACTAGGTCTGTTCGTACAGGAATCATAAACTATCACTGACTATCAGCAACTGCACGACGCATGCGTGTTTCAATTGTGCGAACGCTAATATTGAAACACGCATGCGTCGTGCAGTTGCTGATAGTCAGTGATAGTTTCTGATTCCTGTACGAACAGACCTATTTATACCCTTATATTTTTATCATTTTATAGTACATTGTACACTAGACATATTTTAGTTTAATGGCTTCTAGAATTTATAAAATTCAAAAAACTTTGAAGCTGATTATCTCAGAACTATCAAAACTGCACTTAAACCCTTTTACGTTTGGCCCCCTCAATTTATTACACTTGTAACTTTTTAAATTGAGACGGATCGTTATGAAACTTTTTGCATTAGATTCGGGAGAGCTTCCGGAAAATTGTTGACCACTTGGCGTGAGGTACAAATGAAAATTTCATTTTTGCAGGCGGAAAATGCATTTTCCAAAGTGCATCTCAAAGTGTTAAAAAAATAAAAATTCACAACTTCGGGAGTTTTTGAGGTTGTTGAACATATATTATCGTGTCGGCGAAGCAGGTGCCAGGTATCTACGTCAACTACTAAAGTTTTATGAAAATTCTTCTTCTTCTTTCTAGCATGATCAGTCATGCTAGTACGCTACTGCTAGTGTTGCCAGGTCCGATTTGTTTTTAATCGGTACATAAGCAAAAAGAAATCGGGACTTAGGGTTGTAGATTGGGACAGTAAACAACAATAGCCCAGTAATAAATAAAAGTCTAGCATTAAAACTAAGCGAGTTACGCTCAAAATAAAGTTGGCTCCTTTTTTTGGTAAAAGAAAATCGTGAAAATCTCCCCCTATTTATAACCGTAAATAAAATTAATCGTTACCGCTTTACCATTTATTTTATATTTGTATTGTTTATACGATCTGTAAGGTTTACCGGTTGAGAGTGCTTAGTTTTGAAAAAAATTGGTTTTATATTAAAAAAAATTCCTAAAATATTGGAAAATGCCCATTTCTCAAAATAACTTAAATGTATTAGGGATACTAAAAATTTCAAGAAGTAAATAATAGTAGGTAGATTTTGCTATTATAAATATGATAGATTCATCTTGTTTTTCTGTTAGACAAAAATTGGTTCAAATATGTCTGATAATATTTTGCATACACTCGTGATTACTGACTCGTTTAGGCCCTTTCAATCATGTAAAAAATACATAAGTAAAGTAAATTGTTTGTAAAGCGGTAACGATCAATTTCATTTGGGGTGCTAAGTAGGGGGAGATTTTCACGATTTTTTTACCAAAAAAAAAGGAGTCAACTTGATTTTGAGCATAGTTTTAATGCTAGAAACTTCTTTAAAACATAAAAATAAAGCTTTATTAAAAAAGTTTTAATTGGGTTTTCCCGAAAAGTGCTTCATTTCTTGGTTATTTTACGTTAAAATATTTGATTTGGAATTTGACGAATAAAAACTTATTGTTCATGAGCTATAACTTTGCTTTTGCTGGGTCTTTAGACTTTATGTGTTCACAATTTTTTTTCATTATTTTATATTATGCTACAGTTTTGCCAAGAATATTTTTTTTCGGTCAAATACTTACTTTTTGAGTTATTTGTGAAAATCGCCTGAAAACGTGATTTTTTTGTCCAAGATTAAACATTTTCATTCGTAAATAACTCGAAAAGTATTAAGCAACTTAAAATCCTATAGAACTAAAATTGCTTAGAATTAGTCAATTAATTCATCTCCGGACTTATTTTAAACGTGCGGTTTTTCACCCTTAACTAGGGGTGACTGTCACCCCCGAGTAAAAGTAACCAACGGCACAAGCCATCCAAATTTTCATGCAATTCGGAGTTGATCCTGAAAATTACACGGTATCGCCGTATTTCCTGTTCATTTACTGGACTACAAGGTGTTTCTATAATCTGTATTTAATCCTACATAATAATAATAACACTGGTAAACACACAGTTTGCTGCTGGAAATTTTTTTGCTGTTTCTAGGTAATTTGGGTCTGCTGAATCCAAAAATGCCACCAGATTTGCTCCATCAGATCGTTTTCAGAAAATACGACAACAGGGCCCTGATTCTAATTCATTTCGACAGTCGCAATTTCATTTCGACACCGCCATGACAGCCGCAGAATATAGCGATTCTTATTCATTTCGATATTAGTTACAACTGGGGATATTAACCTTATCATGTTGAGACTGCTCAGAATTTGGGTTGGCGCTCCCGTTTATTGGAACTTGTTGATAGTCTGGGAAAATTATCGAAAAAATGCCATTTTTGGGAAAAATTATTTACCAGCTATTTTTTTGCTAAAATCGAATATTAAGATTGCATATACAGTGCGTCCATAAAGTAACGCATAAATTCATTATTTCGTAAACCAGCGACATTAATGAAAAATCCTGAAACGGGTCGATTTTTATTTTTAGATTCAGATTTTTTGGCATATATATCATACTAGTGACGTCATCCATCTGGGCGCGATGACGTAATCGATGATTTTTTTAAATGAGAATGGTCATGTGATAGCTCATTTGAAAGGGTATTCAATTCTCTATTCACTAATATAAACATTTACCTAATTATTTATACAAGGTGTTCAAAAAACATTTTTTTAATTAAAATAATTGAAACAAAAAGAAGAATGTACGTAATTTATTTAATTCAAAATACGTTTTACTGTTGTCTGAAAACAGGAAAAAAATGTTTATTTGAGAAATAAATATTGTTTTTTGCTTAAATTCAATGTTAAAGCTGCCACCCACCTGTCGCTTGGCAGTTTGAACATTTCGTTTAAGCGAAAATCAATGTTTATTTGTCAAATAAAATTTTTTTCTGTTTACTGACAGTAGTAAAATGTATTTTGAATTAAATAATTACATTATATTCTTCTTTTTGTCTCACTTATTTTAATTAAAAAATGTTTTTTGAACACACTGTATAAATAATTATGTTAATGTTTATATTCTTGGATAGAGAATTGAATACCCTTTTAAATGAGCTATCATATGACCCCTATTCTCATTTAAAAAAATCATCGATTACGTCATCACGCCCAGATGGATGACTTCACTAGTATGATATATATGCCAAAAAACCGTAATTTAAAAATAAAAATCGACGAGTTTCGGGAATTTTCCTTAAAGTAACCAGTTTACGAAATAACGAATTTATGCGTTACTTTATTAGTAATATATAACAAGTCCGCAGAAAGTGTGTTATTTTATTTATAAACAAATTAGCACTTCTAAATCTTCTTTATTTTTCAATTAGTGGTCTGTAACTCCTAAAATTTTTCCTTTGAGCCAAAAACACTCAAATAAAAATTCACCGTAATTTAGTTCTGCACAAAGTTATTTTTTTTCCGATTTCCTTCAACAAAAATTTTACTCAGAAAATCCGAGTTTTCCCAAAAAATCTGCAATTTTCAATTAAAATTTTAGGGAAGTACCTAATTATTTATCAATAATTAAATAATTGATGACATGAAAGATTTATTATAGTAGATTATACAGAGGGGCTAAATTATGGAATAAATTCATTTCTTTAAAACGGACGATTTTGGAGCAAAATCCCGAAAGAGGTCGATTTTTATTTTTAAATTACAATTTTTTGGCATATATTTCTTACTAGTGACGTCATCCATCTGAGCGTGATGACGTAATCGATAATTTTGTTAATGGGAATAGGGGTCGTGTGGTAGGTCATTTGAAAGGGCGTTCAATTCTCTATTCAGTAATATAAACATTATTATCATTAGGTATTTATACAGGGTTGCCAAAAAAAATTTTTGAATTAAATTAATTGGCGCAAAAAGAAGAATGTATGTAATTTATTTAACTCAAAATACATTGTACTGATGTCAGAAAATAGAAGAAAAGGTTTATTTCACAAATAAGCATTTCTTTTCGCTTAAATTAAATCACAAACAGCCTCCCTCCTACCTATTGGCAGTTTGAACACTTAATTTAAGCTAAAAGCAATGTTTATTTGCAAAATAAACATTTTTTTCTATTTTCTGACAGCAATAGAATGTATTTTGAGTTAAATAAATTACATGCATTCTTCTTCTTGCGTCAATTAATTTAATTCAAAAATTTTTTTGACCTCCCTGTATAAATAATGATATTAATATGTTTATAATACTGAATAGAGAATTGAACGCCTTTGTAAATGAGCTACAACACGAACCCCTATTCCTATTTAAAAAAATAATCGATTACGTCATCACGCTCGGATGGATGACGTCACTAGTTTGAAATATATGCCAAGAAATTTAATTTAAAAATAAAAATCGACCTGTTTCGGGATTTTTCTCTAAAATCGTCCATTTTAGAGAAAATGAATTTATTCCATAATTTAGCCCCTCTCTGTATATCAGGAGACCGGCGACAATCTAACCAATAGTTTAGCAATAATTAAAATGTTAATTAAAAAATTTCGGTCGAAATAATAACCAGAAAGATTATGATACACCAGAATAACTATGATTTTCATATAAAAAAGCACTATACCTATTCAACGTACCTTACAGGATTGAAATTGGACCATTTGAGCGGTCTCAGGAATGTTATAAAGAAACAATTTTTTGGCTTATAAACAAATAGAACCCCTCAGAAAATATTAGATTTAATTAAATTAAGTTAACGCTGTTGAAAAGGGCACGGCTTCTGTGTCCTTTTCGAAGAAAAACAAATTGAATTGCGAGGAGTGATTCCAGGTATAACCGGTCAAATTTGACCGGCATTTGCGACAGAGTTATAAACAACAGGATTTTAATCTTTGAACCATTAGATACCTTTTAATTCCGGTCCTCTTTGTACATACAAATTTTCATATCTTCAAGACACTTATAACAAAAAAGATTTATGTCACTGTCACCAAATAATTTAATTATTGATAAATAATTACTTCCCTCAAATTTTAGTTGAAAATTAAAGATTTTGTTTGGAAAACCCGAATTTCCGAGGAAAATTTCCGTCGAAGGAAATTGGAATAAATTATCAATGTGCAGAATTACTGTCAATTTTTATGTGAGTGTTTTGGTTTAAAGTTAAAATTTTCGGAGTTATAGAGCAATAATAAAAAAAGATTTCGGAGCGCTAATTTGTTTATAAACAAAATAGCACACTTTCTGTGGACTTTGCACAGCTATATTACTAATATAGGAAATCTTAAGATTTGATTTCAGCATGTCCAGCAATAAAATAGCTGGTAATTAATTTTTCTTGTTTTTTACTAATTTTCCCAGATTATTACCTTACATCTTTCATTGAGTTGATGATTCATGTTGTGGACATTCTCAATTATTATATTTCTAATTTAATACTATTCTATCTAATTCCTCAAAACAAGCAAATTTCAATTAAACCCAGCTATATTATAATACCTTTTGCTTTAGTTTTCCTTGCAAGAAATAAACAAAACACATCTAAACTAAACCTAACCTCGCTTTTGGCCATTCATTCATCTCCGTGTCAAATAATTTCGACAGTCGAAATTATAATATCAACACCCTTTTTAAAGTCGCTATTAATTTCGATAGTCGCTATTTCATGACGTCACTTCGTTAGTTCAACTCAAATCCACAAGGCTCGCACAATCGCATTTCAACCGTCGCCATATTGAAAGCGACTTGTTTAGTGTCGAAATTTGATTTAGAATCAGGGCCCAGATCACATTTCTAACATAAAGGGTAATTTAACGCAGCACTACCTACATATATGTAGTGCTGCTACGCATGAAATACACCAAATACGAATAAAAAGTAAGATAGTTATTGTACAATAATATACTTACAAAAATCATTACACATATCTGCCAAAAAAACTTACTTTTCATCTAACTTAACCGGCAGCGTCGCAAAAAAAGTGTTATTCGGCGTCACATAAAAACTTCCTTTTATATGATTTTCTTGCAAAGGCTTTAAAAGGACGGCCCCTTTGAAGACTCCAGTAGTAATCCGCCATCATGTGATAGGCCCATCTCCCTGATACACCTCTTCCATCGTTTTGATATCTTGGTGAAGATTTTCTGGGAAACGGTCTAAGTATTCCACTCTAATGCCCAATTGGTATACTTCCATATTTGTTGCCATTATGTAGAAGGATACACTTTAAACTTTGTTTGGAACTGTCGATAAAAAGACGCCAGTGATCTGGTGTATACTCCGATACACCCATTTTTCTAACAGTCCCCTAATATTGTTATAAAAACCATACCATCTTGCTGAGAAAAAAAGACAAAATATCTTTTATCTCTATTACGGTAGTACGTTATTTTGGTGTCAGGGTGAAGAACATTCTTTCCTTTTAGTCTGGAGGTAAACAACTCGGAAGAATCCTTTGGAAGGTTCAAATTTCTGATAAATTCGCTTAGCTCTTCCTGAGTAAAGCGCTGAGGACGTGTCGAATCCTATTCAAAATCATTGTCTTCTTCCTCAAATCTATTAGTCTGCAGTTCGTCAAATAACGTTTCGGCATTATCCTCTGGTAACATAGGTAGACTGCTAATTATTGGAATGGGTATCTGCTCAAGCTGATGTGGAATTGGTCTTATTGCTGACTCCAGGTTAGGATATGTTCGTACGTCGATTGTTACGATTAATGCCCTTTATATTCACAAGACAGAAATAGCAATCGTCAAAATGATTTCTTGGTTTCCTCCATACCATTGGAAAACCAAATTTAAACATTTTCGTTGTCCTTTCGTCCACTCTCGCAAGATTTCAGTACAAGTTTTGCACACTACATGTGGAGCTCAGGATTTATCTTGATCTCCTAAATGAACACCAAAATAGGCCCTTTTGTTCATTTGCCCATTTGTGTTAGAATTTGTTAAGTTTGTTTACAAACATATTGCAATTTTAGTGGTGGAATATACAGAAATGTAAGAATATTTAAGTATTTGATAAGTATGTTATATCTCGAAAACTAGAGCTGATACAAAGAAAAGGTTTGTATTTTTGGAATCAGCACAGATGCATTACCTGAAATCAGTTAATTTTTTTTTGGCAGCAAGACAAAAAATTTTTTTTGTTGGGCTGTGTAATCAGACGAAATTACAAAAAAATCGTAGATTAAGTAAATTATTTATTTGTTATTAAAATTATATTTTTCATTCGATTTTGCCGCTTTTAGGAGTGCCTTGTTTTTATAACATAGTTATAAAATTCACTGCAAGTCCTCCTGAAATTAGTTTTCGTGGGTGAATATCGGGACATTTAGTATCCCGATCAGGTAAAAATCGGTACGCGTCCCCAGACCCCTCAAAATCGGGACGTCCCACGCAAATCGGGACACCTGGTAACGCTAGATACTGCCTGTTCATTGCCATCAAGTCTTGCCCGAACGATGAGGTCCAGCATTCTCGCCATCGTTTTAATGGCATACTCTGTGGTCTTTTATCTACTGGGTTATTCGTTTTTGTGCTTTTAACCAGTCTGGTGTCGTCCATACTTTTTATATGTTTGTTCCGATATCTTCGCCTCTGTCTGACCCACCTTCCTATGTCCTATATTCCACAGTTTTGTCTAATGTCTTCACTTTTTATTCTTTCACGTAGAGCTTTTCCTTGTATACTTCTTGTTCTCATTTTAACTGTTCTCATCATTTATAACGATCTATTTCTGTCTGGTCTTGTTTCTGCTGCACATGTTACAATATGTCTTATTGTTGTTGTATATATTTTGACTTTGCTTTCAGTATTTCGATATTTGTTCTCTATACGATTTCTTTCAGGCATCCCGAAATTCTTACGGCACTATAATTACGGACTAGAATTAACTTACAAATTTTGAGTTGATCCATTATATTCCTGAGGTTGCAATGTGTACAATTTATATTTTATTTCGAAAACCATTTCTTAATCTTATTTCAGCGAAACACATCGTTTAACCTTTGAAAATTCATGACTGTTTCTGCGGGATTTCTTTAAAATTGAATATATTCTATTTCCAATTTGTATTGTTTTATGTACACTCGATATTTTATGGCATTATTTTATGGCCGGGAAACGTATTTTCCAGATAAAACTGATCAAATGGAACGAGACAGCTTCGATTCAAACTTGGTGGTTATAATTTTGGAATACATTGGGTTCCGATATTGAAAACACACGTTCAGCCGTTACGTTGGGTTGACACGCATTTGTTTAGAGGCAACCACAAAGTCGTACTCAAAATTGAAATCTCAACAATGTAGATTACACTACTAAAATTTAAATAAATTTTAAAAAGTTATAGAACTGTATATCAACGTATACAACAGCGGAAAACACCCGGAGAACTGGCTGCAGAGGACATTTATTAGTAATTACAATCCCGAAGAAACCAAATGCGCAGCTCTGTGATGACTACGACTTAAATTATAAGCTTAATTCATATCACTAAAAACGTTCTAGACCAGGGCGCATCTGTAAAAATACTAGTACATTTGGACGTTGAGAGGTGACTCAAATTTTTTTGCAGAAATTGCTTGAAAATAAATCAAATAATAATATTTGAGTTATCCTCCCTCTCAAAAAGGACCGGAACATTGTTTAAATAATCAAAATATCAAAAAATTAAGGAAAAATTCGATTTTTTTCTTGGTTTTTTTATTATAACTTTAAAAGTATTCATTTCCGAGAAAAGTTGTACTGATATAAAAGTTGCGTAATTAAATTTCCTACAATATATAATTGGTTAAAAATTTAAGAAATAGTCACCCTTGTTGCAAAATAGCAATAATTGTGAAAAAAACATACAAAAACAAGTATTCGCATTTTACGTTTTTCAACCATTTATGCTACACTTAGGACCTTCATATTTCACCCTGAAAAATTTTATGATACAGTAAAACAATATTGTAAATTTCATTAAGATCGGTTCGATAGATTTGGCAAAATAAATTTTGCAATCCAGCTTTCGTAAAAAAAATTCATTTTTTCAAAATGTTACAGGACTGAAAATGAAGCAAATAGCCAGTTGAAAATTTTTTTGCATATAGAAGTGTACTGTACCTTTCATTTGCAATTTTGCAAAATTAAAATCACTTAACAGCACAGCGTAAGAAATTTTTTTAAATAAACATTAATTATTGGTGCTACGCGCAGGACAGCGGATAGGTTGCTTTCATTGGGCATTCCAATGACCTTTGATAATGATTGATACATTTTAATTTTTATGACATTTCGATATAAATAAATAAATTTGTTTATTTCAAAATAAAAAAACATACCCTATCCTTTGAAATAACACTTTTATTAGCAAAAACTTTCTGTGTTCATATATTTTAACTTAAATAATAAAAGTTTATTATTTTTAAACATATGCAATTGTTTAAACAATATTTCACAAACAATAATAAAATTAGTTTGATTTTTGTGGAATTAAAAAATTAAAATACAACAAAATATAGAGTAAGAAAATAATATATTAGATAAAGATTGGAAGAAATTTTGGTGGAAATCAACCTGTGTGAATCGAACACCGCTGTCCTGCGCGTAGCACCAAAAATTATTGTTTATTTCAAAAATTTTCTGACGCCGTGGTAATCAATCGATTTTAAATTTGAAAATTGCAAATGAAAGGTACAGTACACTTCTATAAGCAAAAAAAAATTCAACTTGCTACCTGCTTTATTTTCAGTCCTGTAACATTTTGAAAAAATGAATTTTTTTTGCGAAAGCTGTATTGCAAAATTTATTTTGCAAAATCTATTGAACCGATCTTAATGAAATTTACAGTATTATTTTACTGTCTCATATAGTTTTTCTGGGTGAAATATGAAGGTCCTAAGTGTAGCATAAATGGTTGAAAAACGTAAAATGCGAATACTTGTTTTTGTATGGTTTTTTCGCAATTATTGCTATTTTGCAACTAGGGTGACTATTTTTTAAATTTATAACCAATTCTATATTGTAGTAAATTGAATTACGCAACTTTTATGTCAGTACAACTTTTCTCGAAAATGAACACTTTTAAAGTTATAATCAAAAAACGAAGAAAAAAATCGAATTTTTCCTTCAATTCTAGACATTTTGATTATTTAAACAATGTTCCGGACCTTTTTGAGAGGGAGGATAACTCAAATATTATCATTTGATTTATTTTCAAGCAATTTCTGCAAAAAAATTTGAGTCATCTCTCAACGTCCATCTCAAAACAGATCCGCCCTTGACTATTCACCAAGATCGTTAAATATGATAAATGTGAGTCAAATATTGATAGATCGCAGTTTGGTTTTCGGAAAGCACTTAAAACTAGAGAGGCAGTTTTCGCTCTCCAAGTGTTTATACAGAGGTGTAGAAACGTTGATAAGGATGTGTATTTGTGCTTTTGGGATTTTAGAAAAGCATTTGACAATGTCAATCATGAACAATTAATAGATATTCTGACAGGTATTGCAGACAAGGATATTCCGGTTGTGACAAAACTATACTTACTGGGGTCAAATAACAAGAGCTAACATTGACAATAAACTAACTGAAAGTTTAAAGATCAAAAGAGGTGTCCGGCAGGGTTGTATCTTCTCCCAACTTCTGTTCAATATTTATTCCGAGGAATTATTTACGAAATGTATGGGAAGTGCCAATTGGGGCATCCTTCAACAGGATGCCCTGCCTTTATACCAGCTTTAGTACTATTAGTAGTGAGTGGTGAATTTGAATGTCGACCAATGGGTCTTTTCTGAGCAGAAGAGTACAGAGCTTGAGTAATTTTAACACGAAATTGGAATAGTCTCATGTTTTTTTCTTGTGAAGCTTCTTCTTCTTTGAAATCTGTTTTCGCAGCATCTTCATTATAATGATCTGATACAAAATGAACGCATTTGTGACAGCCATATCCAGAATATGGTCAAAGATGCGTTTCATTGCATCCATTGTTTTAATGCGCAATTTACTTCGCCCCATATGAGATTCAATGTGGTCAACTCAAAGAAAGAAAAAATTAGTATTGCATTGTGACTTTTCGTGTTTGACTAGCATGCCTATGCCAGTGAAGCCCCCCGCTGATGGTACTATTTGTGGTCCCGTAGTTTCTACAGTTGGTAACGGGGATCTGGGTCTTTTCTTTGGTTTGAATTTAGTGGTTGTTGCTAGTTGTGTGGGAGTTGATGCAAATGGTTCTTTTGATGCTAACGGTACGGGTGATACTGAAACGTCCATTTGAGTATTCAGATCAGTTATTGGAACTTCCGGTGATGTATTTTCTGATATTATAAGTTCCGGTAAAGTTAATGCTGCCATTTTGGTAAGTAGATATATTTGCATGTGGTTCTGAAACACCCACTAAACCTTCACCAACATCAGTGATATTACTTAGCTCCAACGGAAGGTTCGTGGAGAGCTTTAAATCAATGATATTTTCACGTAAACAGGATAAAATGATCTCATCATTCTCGGCTGTGAGCACATCCGCCTTGTAGTCATAATCCGGATCGGCTAGGCTATCATCATCATCTTCGTAAACTATCTCGTCATCTGAATCAAGATTACAGTTCATGATCTCGTCGATTTGTTCATCGGTTATTGTGGAAAGATCGTATTTTGTCCTTTTTCCGCTTCTGTCAGCTCGTTATACCTTTTCGCACCATACTTTCTTCGTCTTTGAGATCTATAATTTTCGATGTTCTACAATACTAAGGAAAAAAATGTATAAATAATAAAAGTAAAATAATACAAATATGTACTTTTATTCAAATACGCGAAGGACTTATTTTACCGAAGGACCGACAAGCCGGCCAAAAGGCGGGTATCACTCAACACTCAAAAAAACAGCACTAATTTTATATTTTTCACCAAATATGCTAGTAAACTATCAAACAAATACTATAACTACTTACCAAAAAAAACATGAAATCAATTGGACAACTAGAACTATTTTATTTTACGGTTCGACTATACGTGTTCCAGACCAATAATTTCTACTTAATTCACTTGCATGTTTCCACGTTGACCATATCTCTCAAGTAACTGAACCCCTACAACTTTTAAACCGTTACCACTGGTCGACACTATTCTTGCCGAGAAGCGGTGTAGTCGATGTGAGAGCAAATAAATTTTACATTTTAAAATAATTCAATTATTTTAATGCCGGCCTTATGGCGGGATTACCCATTAAAGGGTTAAGCAAAGTAGTGATTAAAACATTATGCAAACCGGCCTAACGCCATTTGACGGATTTTTTTTTGACCTAATTTTATGATGGTTTGACATAAAAATAGACAAAAATACGAGAAATATTTTGAAACCAATATCTCAAACATCGCCGGCCACCTTATGTTGGTTTGATTTCACAACAACAATATATGGGAAGGTTTTTATAATTTCGCTATGGTGTTTTAACAGTGTAAAAGCCATTTAAAATCAAGAAACACTACAATTTTCAGTGGAATCAGCAACGATGTGTTTTCTCCTAAGACAAGTTCAATGCTTGGGATTCAATCTATTGCGTTTTTCCCTTTGTTTGTCAACGCATCGTAAAATACAACTTCAGAAGTATTACGAACTTAAATTCCCTTTAAAATAAACTTGGTATTTCATATTTACTAGGAATAAATTGGTTTTTTACTCTGCAAGGATATTCTCATTTATTTAATCCAGATGTGTATTTCAAAACAACAAACAACAACAAAGTAATTAAATTTCTGGGAAGCCGCAAAGAAGTAAAAAAGTTAAACCGAAATCAGTTACATAAGAAGAAATGAACTCAACTTCACTATAAATGAAAGCTTTAGAAAAATGATAAGTTCAAGTTACTTAATTAAAATTAAATAAATAACGATTACTTAACTTAATAAATAACTATAGGAGAGACAATGAACTAATAAAAAGCCCAAAACCTATAAAATTTTTACAGTTGGATGAATCTCAATGAAACTACTTGCTTTCGATTCGTAAAAGTCTTAGGAAATTTTGTAAACAAAAATGATGAGAACAAAATAAAAATAGCAATATTGAACAAGGAAAATGATTTTCTAACATACATTTTTGCATTTTTGTCCTTATGGAATCTATAAAGAAGGCCAGAATGATTTTTTTGGGGCTGTTATATTACAAAACATTCGTATCCTCTAAAGAAACGAACACACCAGATCGTAAAGTAAGTAACGTTATAAGATCGTAAAGTAAGTAATGTTATATATATTATTACTACGTTTTTATGTACCGGGTGTCCCAATAAGAATGGCTCTTAGCCATCTCATGAACCGTTTACAGTACAGCTTTGAGAAAAAAATATTTATAACAAAAGTTGCCTCGGGAAAACCCTGAAAATTATTTTCATAATTGTAGGTCCACCGCTAGAGGGCCTAGTTGAATATCAAAAATTTAAAAATCAAAATTTTACAAAATTTATCTAATGAAAGGCACTAGACAATCATCGTATTCTTCATAAAATTCTGCGCATATTTGATTTCAAACTTTAAGTCTACATTTGCAAATAAGAGGTGGGGGTGAGTGGCAACCTTCTTATGAAAAAATGGCTGTAAGTCCGGTTCCGCTAAATCGAATTTCACATACTTGGTCTTGTTGAAAACAGTTCTTTTTTGTCAATGTAAGTGTCTTAATTTGGAAATAGCCTAATAAGTAATATGCAAGCTAGGAGGCGTTATTAAATTATTTTTAGAAATCTAGTATTTTTTGAAAAATATTAAATACAAGTATGCATTTTTAATCCGTTATTACAAAATTAGACCAAATTAGAAACATAATACCGAAAACAGCATGTCGATACCTTTTTTCTATCTCGAGATATCTTAAAATATGTGTAAATTTTAAACATAACTGTTACTGTCACCGGTAAACGAGGTTAATGAAAGTAGTGTGCTATGGAAAAAAGAATGTGTGTGTACTTTGTACGCATGTAAGAAGTTATACTTATAACAGAATATAACACACACAAACACATTGAAAAATGCCACAAATTATTTCTGAACAATAATTGCTGGAAAATTTTTAATTAAATACGTATTTTCTTAAAAAAAATTCTATAATAATATACTTACAATCATAAAATGTATAAAAAAAAATAAAAAAATAAAATTTTGTATTAGGGATTGAACCCACGTACATTGTGTTCAAATTCCTGCACCTTTAGATATCGGCTACGGCGCTACGGGGACATATGCATCTTACTGGAAAATAGAGCAACTGAACAACTTGACAGTGCCGAATTTAACCACTTTAGTTTGATGTCTACGGAATTCAAATATTACAACACAACAAAACAGAGCAATAAAACAATATTAGATGAATATTTGTAGAAATTTTGTTGGTTAGGTAGGTTTATTTTACATACATACTAGGTAGATTTATTTTACATTTTCCAAATAGGTGATGTAATTTTTTATTGCGATACTGAAACATTTACAATTATTATTACGTACCTGTTGCTTTTAAAAACTATTTTAAAAGTCACTACAATTATAAACTTTTTTGTTTCTGTCCTCACAACAATAAAACTAATATATTATACAACATTTGTTTACCTCCATATTGAACAATTATTATTGACAAATCATTTCAACACCCAATCAGAGCCCGTATAACGACTAATACCATACTCTCGGTGTGCGTATGCGCGCAGATTAATAATAAATAATCACCCTCAATCGCGCTTAACCCGGCATCTGCCACGTGGGGTGCTAGCAGCACCCCATAACACATTTTTATCAAATATTTGGTATTTCAAGTTTGGTAACCGAGCTGTGCGTCATAGTAGCTTTCTATAATATTATATAGCATTATATGTGTTAGTGTTTGAGTGGTTATTTAGTGTCATTCTGAACTTATAGCTCTAAAGTCGAATTAAAGTGTCATCATCTGGCACTTTAAGTTTTAAATTTTTTTTGTATTTTTGATAAACAGGTCAAATTTACATTTTTTATTGAAATAACTGATTTAAATTATTAATATAGACTCTATACTCACTAAATCTTAATTTTTTTAGATATTTTACTTGACCTCATTTATAATGGCTTGGTACTTGCTAATTTGCTTATAACACCTTTTTCATTTTATTTTTTAACTTTTATAACATATTAGTGGCTAATAAGTTAATAAAACATGTTTATTTATATTCTTGTGTTACTCAACACATTATTTTGTTTTTTAAACAAGTAGATCACAGAAAATTTTTAAGGGGTGCTGTGAGCGCCCCACGTGGCAGTTGGCGCCTTGAAAAGCCACGTGGCAGGTGCCGGGTTAAATAAGTATAACTTCAAAAACAAATTAACATTTTCAGATGTAAACGTAATTTATTAAAACAATAATAAGACAAACAACACTATAAAATATAACAACGAAATAAAAACAACTACTTACTTAGTGGCTGACTAAATGTTCAAATTGTTGCCCATCATTTTAGATGCAAGCATTTACTCTTTCAAGAGTAGATTGAAAAGCAACAGATTTAACTCTTTTAGACTTTTATTTGTGGGGACGGATTAAAGACCTTGTTTTTGCCGCTAGGCCTACTACTCGAGAAAACATGATCTAGAGTATAGAGAATACGAAACGCCATTCAAAGCATTGCGAAAGTAGAAATTGATACCGCTGTTTAATCTACTCTTAAAAGAGTAAATGCTTTCACCAAAAATGATGGGCAACAATTTGAACATTTAGGTCGTCACTAAGTAAGTAGTTGCTTTTATTTCTTTGTTATATTTTATAGTGTTGTTTGTCATATTGTTGTTTTAATTAATTATATATGTTTCACAAAAATGTTTCATTGTTTTTTCCATAGCACACTACTTTTCGATAACTTCGTTTACCGGTGAGATTAACAGTTGTTTAAAATTTACACGTTTCTTAAGATATCTCGAGATCGAAAAAAGGTATCGACATACGGTTTTCGGTATTATGTTGCTAATTTGGTCTAATTTTGTAACATAGGATTAAAAATGCATACTTATATTTAAAATTCTCCAAAGAAAACTAGATTTCCGAAAATAATTAAATAACGTCTACTAGCTGACATGTTACTTATGAGGCTATTTCGAAAATAAGACTCTTGCATTGACGAAAAAGAGCTTTCAACAAGACCAAGTATGCAAAAGTCGATTTAGCAGAACCGGACTTACAGCCATTTTTTCATAAGAAGGTTCCCACTCACCCCCACCTCTTATTTGCAAAGGTAGACTTAAACTTGTCAAATCAAATATGCGCCGAATTTTATGAAGAATGCGATGATTGGATTTCCAGTGCCCTTTTATTAGGTAAATTTTGTAAAATTTAGATTTTTTAATTTTTGATATTCAATTATGCCCTCTAGCGGTGGACCTACAATTACGAAAATAATTTCCAGTTTTTTCTGAAATCTGTACTATAAACAGTTCCTGAGATATGGCCGAGAGCCATTTTTATTGGGACACCCGGTATAAGGTGATTCAGTGAAACGGTACGATTTGACAACGCTGTTGACGATAAAATAGAGAAGCCGCGGGCTTGCGACGTAAACGTTGTCACTCTATCGAGTGGAAAGTTTAGTTATCATGAAGAAGTGGTCAGGTGGACAACGTGCATTTGCTGTGAAACCTTATTTTAAAAAATGGTGAAAGTTTTGTACGTGTACAACGAGCGTTTAGTTTACACTTCAATTTGCCTCCTCGCATTGCAGTTCCGTCTAACATGGCTAAAGACTTGAGTCAGGAACTTTGAAAGTAGTGGTTCAACATCACAAAAAAAGGTGGCAGCCTCAGAACTGATCGCACACCACAGAATATTGAAGCGGTGCGAAGTTCATTACACGCGAGTCATCGTAGGGATCTTCGAGGACTCCTTTAATATTATGTGGTGTGCGAGTACTTTTGAGACTACCACCTCTTTTTTGTGATGTTGAACCACTACCTTTAAGGTTCCTAACCCAAGTCTATAGCAATGTTAGACGGAACTGCAGCGCAGTTGTTCACCTGACCAATTCTCCATGATAACTAAACTTCCCACTCTCTAGATTCAAAACGTTTACGTTGTTACCCGGCGGCTCCTTCATTTTATCGTCAGCAGCGTTGTCAAATCGTACCGTTTTACTGAATCACTTTTCACTTCGCCTCTTTTTGTCTCTCTCTTTGTCACTTTGTCATTTTGTCCGGAAAATTTTTTGTAATCGATTTAAACATAATTCCTGACAAGATAGAGATCTGAAATTTTCAGAACAGCTCATAACTTGATGACAATGCAATATTCAACAGTTTTCACATGGATGTATTGAGTTTTATTAGAAATTTTAAGCTATTTTATATTTTAAATCTTTACTGTTTCACTTGGTTTTTCAAAAGTTATTAAAAAATATAATGTTTCTGGAATTTTTAAAAAGGTATTTGGACGACTGTTAAGCCACAACTGAGTTTTGTCCGCCCCTACTAGAGGGTTGCGAGGGTAATTGAAAACTGGGCTACAAAAATTTCCATATCACAAATAGATTTGATGTGTTTTAGTATATTTTTAGATTTTCTATAAGGACCAAATTATAGAAGGTGGCACCCTTTTAAATTGACACCCTGTAGACGTTGCACCTGTCCCATTCACGTTACGAATTTTTCTGTACGCTCCAAGATTGAACAATTTACTGTGTCCAGGATTTTCTATACAATCGAAGAGTGCAGAATTAGTGAGACTAATATTTATGGCGAATATGCAAGTAAATAAATAAAACAGAAATTTTTTTAACCGTCTTAGCTTCGGGAAAGTTGGAATACTTTGGACACATTATGCGAAATGAATCCAGATATGCCCTCCTATAAGCCATCCTGCAAAGAAAAATATTTGGAAAGCTGGGTCCAGGAAGAAGAAGAACATCCTGGTTAACCTTCCGATGACCAACCTTTTTTTGTTACACGGATGACCAAGGGGTGGGGGGGAATGACCCCAGGTAAAAAATGTCAGAAATGACAATTAACAAAAAAGTAAAGTTTTTTTTTGGCATGGACTTTATGTCATTCAGCCAGTCAAAACATGAGTATTAGTATATGTGTAGTGTGTATGTTGAGTAAGTGTCTTGTTACTTTGCAAAATCGACGTCATTAGCGTAAAACTACTTGTAATTACACATAATAGACGCTATTTTACTAAACATCAACTTGAGAGTATATTTTTTATTCGTGAAATATAGGGAATTTTTTTATTTCAAAATATGAGGATATCTAGAATGATATTAAAGTCAAATAAAAAAATAATGATTTAAAAATTAAAAATACTTTTGAATTTATTAAAGAAAAACATACGCTGGGGTCACAATTTCCCCCGCTTGGTCATCCTTGCTGAAGAACCTCAGAACCTGGTTCAATACAACATCTGTGCAGCTTTTCCGCGTTGCTGCAGATAAAGTGAAGATTGCCATGATGATCGCCAACAGTCGTCACGGATAGGCACATCAAGAAGAAGAACTTCGGGAACTAATAAATAAAAATATAGCATTAATATTCGCTCCGTGCATGACCATGGTGGAAATATATAAATCGAGGTCAGCGTGAGTAGCGGCGAAATATAACATCATCATTCTCTTTGCCTTATTTCTATGCGGGGTCGGCTTCCCTAATTGCATTTCTCCACACAATTCTATCTTGGGTCATATCAATGTTAATCCCCTTTACCAATATATCCTGCCTTATCGTCCCCCCTCAGGTCTTCTTTGGTGTTCCTCTCCTACTCCTTAAAGGAATGTTCACTTCAGCTATTCTTCGTACTGGGTGATTAACGTCTCGACGTTAAACATGCCCAAACCATCCTAACTTATGTACTCTCATTTTGGCATCAATTGGTGCCACACCTAGGCTTCCCCTAATATACTCATTTCTAATTTTATCCTTCTTTGTCACTCCACTCATCCATCTAAGCATTCTCATTTCCACCACATGCATTCGTTGTTCCTCTTTCTTTTTTACTGCCCAACAATCAGTTCTGTACATAATAGCCGGTCTTAATAAGACTGTTTTTACATTATTTGGATTAATATCACTGCTATTAGGATTGAAAACTACTTCATCTTTCAATTGCCAGATGACGCTAGTCACCTAGTCCATTCACGTCAGTTGCGGTGTGAGGGATAAACTCTCGGTGCTGGTCACTTAGAGTATGGAGCAGCAGGCATACGTTCTCTCCGATGAGACTCCAACAAGAGTCGAATATCGTCGATTCAGAGGCTGGACTGCGCTCCGTATTCTAAGTGAAAAATCAGATTGTTTTGCCTTCGCATTGTAACTGAATAAAAATGGAATTTTTATTTTATTTTCATATTGGTCGTTACTTCTTTGAGTAACTAGGTCCATTTTCTGTTGGAATTTACCAGCTGAACAGACGGGGTCGTGAATTGTAAGTTTTTTTAATTCCCTCTTGTCTTCTTCGCTTCTGCATCCATTTGGCTTGCAAATTTTAGAAGTCTTGGAGGTGTTACCAAGAAAATGGACCAGAAGTTTTTAATTTAAAAATATTTTAGTAATATTTTAATATTTTTAAATATTATTAATAGTAGTCGTCCAAACTTGATCGAGGACGGTTGTAGATAAAACAATTACTGTTATCAATTTACCATTTAAAGCTAATTATACCTTAATGGACTTGAAATATTAAAAATAAATCTGGTGTAGTGATACAAAACAGATTTTATATATTTAAATCAACCAAATTAATTATTTCAAAACAAATTAAATAATAAAAATAAAGTATATTAATATTAGTGCTGGCGATTGTGTCAAAAAATGTGTTGTGAATTTTATTTTTGGAATCCACCAATCAAGGTAACACCTTATACTAATATTAATATTTAAATCAAAATGTCGAACGGATATAATCAGTATCCATTTCCATACTCTCAATGTCCAACATCTAGCCAAATGAACCTCAGCGACCAAAACTTAACAGTTCAACAACTAGGATATTTTCCACAACAAATGCAAATGGGACCACATCCTGCATCACAAATTCAGCAAAATTTCGCTCCAAGCCAGCCAAACCAGCCAATGCAGTTATATCAACCTCAATACCAGTATTCAGTCCAAAGTACATTACCACAATATCAACCCCCATCCACATCCAAAGCAAATGATGAAGAATGGCAAATAGTTCCAAATAAAAAACGTGGGAGAACCAGTCCGGAACAACATTCCAAACTTAAACAAACCAAAATAGATAACTACTGGCTCAACACACCAACAGCAAATAAATTTAATGTATTAATTAATGAAGAGACAAAAGAAGCAGATACTGAAGAGGAAAAAAAACAGGAAGAGAAGCCCCCACCAATATTTATTGCCGGTGTTAAAAACATCCAACCATTAAACGAACTACTAAACACTATAGCCAAAGATAAACATTTAATCAGAGTGTTGAATGAAGAACAAGTCAAGGTACAGGCCCAAACAATTGAAATATACGACAGTATAATAAAAGCACTTGATGAGAAAAAAACCGAATATCATATATATCGTAAGAAGCAAGACAAACCCTTTAGAGTAGTGATTCGCCATCTTCATCCTACAGTGAATATACAAGAAATCAAAAAAGAAATAGAGAGCCAAGGACATATAGTTCTACAAATAACGAATATACTACAAAGAATTACAAAAAAACCCCTACCACTATTTTTTGTGGACTTAAAAATGCAAGATAATAATAAAGAAATTTATAAGATGGAATATTTACTCAACGCAAAAATTGATGTCGAAGCCCCAAGGCTAAAAAGAGAATTAGTACAATGTACCAGATGTCAAAGATATGGTCACACAAAAAATTTCTGCTATCATCAATACAGGTGTGTAAAATGTGCTCTAAATCACAAAACAGCTGATTGCCCTAACAAAATTAGATCTGATCTAGTAAAGTGTGTACTTTGCGGTAATAACCACCCAGCGAATTACAGAGGATGCAGTGTACATAAACAACTGCAAGAAGCAAGATTTCCAACCTTAAGAAAGAAAGAGTCACCGAATCAACTACAAAACCAACAGCTACCAGTGGCTACAACAAATATAAGTACAACACAAAGACCTACATATGCTCAAATGGTAAATACCAACCAACAAGATATTACAATGGTCACTCAGGCAAATGACATGCAGGAGTTAAAGAATATGATGAAAGGGCTTATGGAACAAATGAGCACCATGCTAAACTTATTAACAGCACTTGTCTCAAAAATGAACTAATGGCTAATACACTAAAATTTGCCATATGGAATGCTAATGGCTTGACACAACACAAACATGAGTTGTATGCATTTATAGTTAATCACCAATTAGACATAATACTGATTTCAGAAACACACTTCACGAAAAAAAGTTTCATAAAATTTCACAACTATAAAATATATCACACAACACATCCAGATGGAACTGCACATGGTGGGACAGCAATCATTATAAGAAACAACATCAAACATTACCAGACAACTCACTATCAAAAAGCACATATTCAGGCCACAAATGTGGTTGTAGAAGACTGGACAGGACCTATAACTTTTTCAGCTATATATTGTCCACCAAAACATTCAATTAAACAACCAGAATTTAAAACCTTTTTTGATACACTTGGACCTAGGTTTATTTGTGGCGGAGACTACAATTCAAAACATCTAATGTGGGGATCTAGACTTATTAATACCAAAGGCCGTGAACTACAAAAAGAAATACTAATAGATAATCTGAACATAGTAACCACAAGGGGGCCAACATACTGGCCTACAGACCCTGCGAAAATTCCAGATCTCCTCGATTTTGCTATAGTGAGAGGAATAAATGAAAAATACTTTAAACCAAAGTCTTGTTACGATTTATCCTCTGACCATTCACCTGTTATCATAACTGTAAGCAAAAACATAACAAAAATAGAAAGGAGCTGTATATTACACAACAACAAAACAAATTGGAGTTATTTTAGATATCAAGTAAATAATCAGATCAATTTAGACATCCCACTAAAGACCGATAAACAAATCGAACAAGCAGTAGAACATTTTAACACAGTTTTACAGGAAGCAGCATGGAACTCAACACCATTACCTACAAATCGACATATGAACAAACACTGTTCCAATACAATACATGAAAAAATAATTGAGAAAAGAAGACTTAGAAAACAATGGCAATTATCAAGATCACCTCAAAGTAAAACAAACCTCAATAAAGCACAAAAAGACCTAAAAAAATTGATAATAGCAGAAAAAAATGCAAGCTTTCAGGAATACCTACAAAAACTAGATGCAACTCAAGCTACTGACTACTCGTTATGGAAGGCTACAAGGACTCTACGAAGGCAGAACTATACAGTCCCACCACTAAGAACACAAACAGGACAATGGGCGAGAAGTCCTCTAGAAAAGGCCGAAACATTTGCGACACACCTTAAAAAAGTCTTTACACCAAATGAGGGAAATTACTCACTACAAACTGAAGAAGAAATTATTTCGATACTCACAAAACCTTATCAACTAGAACTTCCTGAAAAAAGATTCACAAAAAATGAGGTAAAAAATATTATACAACACAACATCGATCCAAAAAAGGCTCCAGGATACGACCTGATTATAGGAAAAACTCTTCAGCAACTCCCAGAGAAAGGCTTCCAATTTCTGACACAGTTATTTAACTCTATAATGAGACTAGGTCATTTCCCATCACAGTGGAAACTAGCACAAATAACAATGATACTAAAGCCAGGAAAAGAACCAGAAAATGTACAGTCCTACCGTCCTATTAGTCTTCTTCCCGTGGTATCCAAAGTTTTTGAAAAGCTGACACTTACTAAGCTAATGCCTATACTAGAAAACAAAAAACTAATACCACCACACCAATTTGGGTTTATAAAACAACATTCAACAATACAACAGGTACATAGAATTGTAGAGAGAATCAACGAGGACTTTGAAAATAATAGGTACTGCTCGGCGGTATTTCTGGACGTAAGTCAGGCATTTGATAAAGTCTGGCATAAAGGCCTATTATGTAAACTAAAACAGAATTTACCTACAAATTACTATATACTGTTAAAGTCATATATCACCAACAGAAACTTCCAGGTAAAGTATGAGAATGAATACACAAACATACATCAAATTCTCGCTGGGGTGCCCCAAGGAAGTGTACTAGGACCTATATTATACCTTATATTCACTGCTGACTTACCGACAGATACACATATCACTACAGCCACATTTGCGGATGATACGGCAATACTATCATCGAACAAAAATCCCAAAATAGCCTCAGAAATCTTACAAAATAATCTAAATAAAATTCAACAATGGATGACAAAATGGAGAGTCAAAATTAATGAAAACAAATCGCTACACCTAACATTTACCACGCGTAGGGAAACATGTCCGGCTGTATACTTAAACGGTAAAGGAATCCCACAAGGGGATGAAGTCAAATATCTAGGTATGTACTTGGACAGAAGATTAAACTGGAGGAAGCATATATTTACTAAGCGAAAACAACTGGGTCATAAGTTAAGAACCATATATTGGCTGTTGGGCAAAAAATCAAAACTATCAACTGAAAATAAAATATTAATCTACAAATCCATCCTAAAACCAGTGTGGACTTATGGGATAGAATTATGGGGAACCGCCGCACATTCCAACATTGAAATCATACAAAGATTTCAGTCCAAAATATTGAGATCAATACTAGGAGTTCCATGGTTCATAACCAATGAAGCCATCCATCGGGACGCAGGACTACCATACGTCAAAGATGACATCAAAAAGTGCGCGAAAAAACATACAGAAAAACTTAAAGTGCATCCAAACGTGTTAGCAAAAAATTTAGTGAATAAACCGCGTACTGTTCGTAGGTTAAAACGAAAAGTTCCGTTAGAGTTAAGTGAACAATAGGTACTAAATTAATGTGTATAAGTTTATGTCAGAAATAGTCAGTGTTGTAGGCTAAGTTTTAAAAAAGGGGTGCATCACTGGATGCCTCCCTACATGTCATTCCTAATTATTGTCAGTCCTATTACTTATTGTCTATTATCTACTTAAACATTTAGGTTTAGATTGTATAGATAGATTGTAATAAATGTGGGGTTAAAAAAAAAAAAAAAAAAAATATTATTAATATTGATATTAGGCTTGAAAACTACTTCATCTCTTAATTATTATTAATTTGCTACTTCACGACATGTATTTATCACAATGCGTAACTTTAAATTATGGTCGCCAAAAGTGCCAACAGACGACGCTAAATGTCGCGTCAGTCATGCACGCAGCGAATACGCTTCTCCAAATATTTTATTTTGAAAAGTCTACACAGAAAATATTTTCCTTTGAAGAAGGACACACTTATTGATAAAAAGAGCAAAATTCACATCACAGACAAGTCAAGGATGGAGGAAAACACCAAATTCGGAGTTAATATAAAAAAAAACTCAAAAAAGGTAGAAATATTACCAACTTTATGGATTATTTTGTTACGTTTGATAAAACTCTATGTCGTTTTGTAGGATCAAAACTGAGAATGAAGCCGGGGCGTGTTGAATACTGAATATGTCTGGTTAATAATTTAGCACCAAATACAAACAAGAGCAAACTGTAAAAATGTGTACAGGATTTTTTTTTTAAATATGTGGTTGCTATATAAATAACACATAGAAACATTCACATGTTTGTTTCATTACAAAATACTGTTCAGTTTCGTGCAAAAATAAGGTTTACAAAATTGCACTACCTACAAATTCATAATATCTTAAAAGTGCAAATTTAAAATCTGTGGTCATCGGAAAGGTTGGTCATCGGAAGGTTAAGGTATTTACAAAAACCGTCCGAAAAGGTGTCATTTTTCAATGAAAATGGCCAGTTTTCAACTACGCATAACTCAAAAAGTATTGAATTCTCAAAAAAAAGTATGGACCAGTTTTTGCTTAGAAATAGGTTCGCTGGCCACTTCCGTGGTTATTTTGACCAGCAAATTTTCCACTCCCTTGAAAGGGTGGGAACCGCCCCAAGATAAAAGCGCCCTAGTATATAGGGTAGATTTTGTTTCTTGAGCAATTCCCTACTTACTGTGAAAATATCAAGTACATCGATGTAGTAGGATGGAATTCGGAGCCAAATACCCTCATTGACTGCCCCATAATAAATGCTCTGCTATGATCGCGTGAGAGAGAACACACACAAGATTATAGCAAAATTTATATTTACTGTAACTTTTCGAGTTTTTGAGCTACAGCAACGAGTTATATGTCACTGAAAAGGTAATTTTACATTATTTCAAAATATGTAAAAATATACAGGGTGAATCTAAAAAATTAAGATTTTTTTCATTTCCGGTTAAACCGGAAGCCATATTTTGAGCAAAATTTATTGTGATAATAGATAATAAAGTACCATATATGTGTGTCTGCCAAATTTCAAATTTTAATTTCTATTACAGAGGAAGTTACGGGCACTCGAATATTTTTTTATAAAAAAATCATAACTCCCCTTCTATGGGGAGTTGAAAAATATGTCCAATGTCATTCAATTTACCGACATGATATCAAAAATATATCAAAAAATAAACAAATTCTTTGGAACCGTTTTTGAGAAAATCTAGTTCAAAGTTATGTCAAATTTTGACCCCTTAAATATAGGCAACCCATAACTTTTTCTGAAAAACGATAATATTCTTCTTATAGCCCCATCTTTACGCTATATAAAGACTTTTTCAAATTAAACTTATCTTAACATAAACAAGTTTTTAGGTAGGTAAGGAAATGTATCGGGTGGGCAGTCGGTTGAGTTAAATTTCATTCGTTTCGGTCAAAATTTGCAAAAATGGGCCCCAATAACTTCGGCACCCCTTTGAGAGGTTATTTTTAAAAGCTTAGTTTCTCGGCAAAATTCTCTTAAACTTACTCATACCGAATTTTATTGAAATCGGTCCAGTAGTTTTTGCTGGGCGGTGGCGACATACGTACGTACGTACGTACGTACATACGTACGTACGTACGTACATACTTCCGACATGTTTTTTTATTTGCTTTTTAGACTCAGGGGGACTCAAAACGTCGAAAAAAAGTGAAATCTGAAAAAAATTTTTTGCACGATCGTATAACTTTATCTATGATACTACGTTTGTAGTACGATAAAGTATAAAACGTATAAGTAAAAAAAAAAAAGAAATTTTAGCAAATGTTTGCACAACTGTGTAAATACTAGAGAAAAATCTAAAATAATTAAAAAATATTAGCGGAATCCGATAATATGTTCACTAAAAAATCAACTATGAAAATGAGCATAATTTTCTCTATTCCTAACTTATGCCTCCCAGAATTTATGTATTATTTTATTTGCAGACAACTTTATACCTGCTTGCTTACTAGCAAGCTGGATGATCTCTGCCTCGGGCTTTCCTACTCTCAGTGGTCAGATTCCTAGCTAACCAATTAAACACTGTGAGTTTACTCGAAATATCAATTAACTTGGAAAGTGGAACTCATTTCTGAGATCCATTAGTAGAAAACTTCCTGAGGTAGAAAGATTTTTGGCATAATTTGATTTGCTCTAGCTTCCGTATTTGCCCAAGAATTACGTCTGCCTTGATTTTATCATTAAGAACCGAAAGTTAATGAGTAAGACGGCGGAATGAAGTTACAGAAAATTTACTTATTTTTGGGTTAGTTATGTTTAAAACTTTAATGACTCTAGTTAAAGAATTATCTGATAAAATTTCATATTTCGTATACATAATATAATGTCACTAGTTATGTATATTATTAATACTCTTGGCAAATTAGAAAAAAATATAAGGACAAGTTCTTTACCAGTTATTTTATTGCTAAAATCAAATCTTATGATTGCATACAGTGTGTCAATTTTAAAACTTACAATGGCTATATCTCACGAACAAAAGCTGAAAACGAAAAATGCTTGAAACCGTTTCTAGGATAGTAAGGGGAAACTAAAATGACATGAAAGAGAACTCACCCCCATCAACCCCCTAGGCCCCACCCACCACAACCAAAAAAGTTTAAATGGCAAACCCCTACTTGTGATACATCATTGGAAAGGCTATAAAAAATGCTATCCAATGGTATAAATAATAATTATACAGGGTGAAGCAATAATTGTGAAACTTTGGCTTAATGAAAAATTTAATGAGGTTTTGTTGAACTACAAATTTGATAAAAATGTCAATTAAGTAAATGTTCAAAATGGGTTCCGTTGTCTTGTAGACAATAATACAGTCTATTTTCAAATTCTGCACGAAATTTGACAAATGTTTTTCTAGTAATAGGGCGACATGCTTGAGTAATTATTTTTCGCAATTTCCCAAGTGACGCAAGTAAGTTTTATAAACAACTGATTTAAGGCAAAAATGGCAAATTAAGTTTTAATTAACAAAAAAAAGTACGAGCGGACACTTACCATTTAAAATAATAGTCCGGGAGATAGCATTACAAATACAAAAGTCATAGTAAGCCAGCTGATATTAACACCCTGTATAATTATTATTTATACCATTGGAGAGTACTTTTTATAGTAGGATAGTATATTACTTCTTTCTATGGGGTTACGATAAATCAGTTGTTTATAAAACTCAACTTACTTCACTTGGGGAATTGCGAGAAAGAATTACTCAAGCATGTCGCCCTATTACCAGAACATTTGCTGAATTTCGTGCAGAATTTGAAAATAGGCTGTATTATTGTTTACGAAACAACGGAATTCACATTAAATATTTACTTAATTGACATTTTTAATAAATTTGTAATTCAACAAAACCTTATTAAATTTTTCATTTAAGCCAAAGTTTCACAATTATTGCTTCACCCTGTATAATTATTATTTATACCATTGAATAGCATTTTTTATAGCCTTTTCAATGATGTATCACAAGTAGGGGTTTGCAATTTAAACTTTTTTGGTTGTGATGGGTGGGGCCTAGGGGGTTGATGGGGGTGAGTTCTCTTTCATGTCACTTTAGTTCCCCCTTACTATCCTTGAAACGGTTTCAAGCATTTTACGATATCAGCTTTTGTTCGTGAGATATAGCCATTGTAAATTTTAAAATTGACACACTGTATATTAGTAATCTAGGTATGCAAAGTCCGCATAAAGTGTGCTATTTCATTATTAACAAATTGGTGCTCCGAAATCTTTTTTTTTTTTAATTATTGACCTGTAACTCCAACGATTTTAACTTTAGCACATTGAGTGCCACCATGGTAACACAAAAATAGGGTTCTACAGGCCGAAGTTGTCAAAATGAAGAAAACAAATATAAAAATGGTCTTAGTATGCCAGTTTAAGAAAAACCTGTTTAAACCTGATTTGGTTGTTATATGACGTCATTTTTGGTATGTATCCGCATTGGATATACGCGGCCACAATAAGCCTATTTTATTATTGTGGCCGCGTGTATTGAACGCGGATCCATCCCTGTTAACAATGTAAGCAAACTGTAAATCACGTGCCCGGCATTTGTTTCAGGCTGGAACTAGTCACAACTTGAAAATTTTGGCAGTAGGTTGTACGTTATCGTTACTTGCGGTGTATTGTTTTCGTAAAAAGTATAGCTTGCTTGATAAATTACTGCTTTTGTGATAAAAAATGGCGTGTCAATTCAATTCAATTAAAAAATTTTTTGGACAACATGTATAAATAATTATGTTATTGTTTATATTACCAGAGATAATGACATAGGAGAATATCAATGTGGATTCAGAAGAGAACGCAGCACGATGGATCAAATTTTCCTGCTGCGTGAGATACAAGCGGAAAGCTACGAATACGGGAAATCTACAATGTCCCTATTTATCTACTTTAAATAAGCTTTTGACAGAGTTAAACGAAAAGGAATATACAAAGCACTATGTGAAATTGGAATTAGTGAAAAATTAATAAACAAGGTAAAAGTTACACTCAGAGAAACAGAGAACAGGGTTAAAATAAATAGAAAGGAAACAGATAAGTTTAAGGTCGGTGAAGGGGTACGACAAAGAGACTCACTGTCATCATTGTTGTTCAGTACCCGTCTTGAACTGGTCATCAGAGGAGCCGAAATTAACAGAACAGGACTTGTATGCCAACGAAAACACCAATGCTTGGCATTCGCTGATGACATAGTACTGATAGCCAGAAGTGAACAAGATTTAAAAAAATACTAAAAAGACTAGAGGCGATAGGAAGGAAGAAAGGGATATTATACATAAACGAAGAAAATACTAAATATACGGAATGGACAGAACGAGAATACACACAAGGACCTTATCTGACAATAAACACAGAGGCAAAAATATATACATTCGAAGAAGTAGAGGGATTCCAATATCTAGGACCGACATTCACTAGGAGACCAAATATAAAAGAAGAAATCCAAGCGAGAATTATGGCTGGTAATCGTTGTATCTTTGCTCTAAACAACTTATTAAGAAATAAGAACATATCTAGAGGGGCTAAGATAAGAATATACAAGGCAGTGATAAGACCTATAGTATTTTATGCCAGTGAAACATGAACAATGAACAAATCCGAGCAAGTCATGCTTAAAGTGCGGGAGAGAAAAGTCCTAAGAAAAATGTTTGTCGGAAATATACGGAATGGAATGTGGATAAGAAGACCAAATGTAGAACTGGAGAGGATGTATGGTCAACCAAACATAGTAGGGATCATAAAATCACAAAGATTGAGATGGTTTTGACATATCCAAAGGATGCCAAACACAAAACTACCCAAAAGAATAATAACGAGATGAATAGGAGGAAAGAAGAAGAGAGGTAGACCGAAAACCAGATGTAAGAAAGATGTTGAAAAAGACATAGAAGAACTGAAAATCACAAATTGGAAAAATAAAGCAGCAAATAGGAGAGATTAGAAAGGAATAGTAAACCAAGCCATGGGCCTTCTAGCCCTTTAGAGCTAAACTATATTATATAATTATATTACCATACAGAGAATTGAATAAACTTTCAAGTGAGCTAGACCACGACCTCTAGTCTCATATAAAAGAAAACATCACGCTCAGATGGATGACGTCACCAAAAAATCGTAATTCAAAAATAAAAACCGACCTGTTCCGGGATTGTTCTTTACAGTGGCCGGCTTGAGAAATAACGAATTTATACCATATATTTGCACCATACTATATAAACTACAAACTCTCAGGAGAGTTCCTAAACCAGTTCCCTAAAATAGCAACATCTGGTCCAAAACTTTCTTACTCGTTTATGGAATCAACCTCTAAGAAAATTAAAACAAAGAGGAACAAAAATAATTCTTTACAAAAAATAACCAATTTTTAAAGGTTTTTTAGTCGTTATTTTTAAAAGATAAATTCGTTTATAAATACCAAAATATAGGCTTTCATCCAAGGTAAAATATTTGCATCATTCAGAAAAAAAAAGTATTGATTTTACATTATCGTAGACGTTTGTCCTTTCATATTGCCATTAGTTAACGGAAGCATAGACTTATGAATGACAGAACAATTTTTTCGGAGGAAAAGTAGGTTTTCTAAATATAAACGGAGGCTTTTGTTATGGGTAACATCTTACACGGGTAATTGAGAAAGCGTGACTACTATAAATCAAAATAGTGTAAATGCTAAATAACTATTTTGGGGTTTAACCATACAATATTAAAGTAAAATATTTGATAATTATCAATTTATCAATAATTAATATCAGATTTTTTTTATTACTCGATTTTATTTAACTGAAGCGTTAGGAACAATTATTAGTTAAAGATATGACTTTATTAAGTTATTTTTATAGGTAAAAATTTCAATGAAAACTGTTCCTTCTAAATTACCAACCAGTGTATTGTTAGATAGTACCACTACTAAAGTAAATATTTAAAATAAATAAAAAACAATATTTGAAAAAGGCATTTTTAGCAATGTTATGTTTATGAAAAACTACCAAAAAATGGAATTTGATATAACGCTGAATGACAGCTGTCACTTGTGTGATACGTAAAAAAACACGTTTGTATACTTTTTGCGAAATAAAATCTTTTTACGTTATTATATATTACGTCATCACAACATTATTGAGGTGATTAATTACAATTACGAAATCATTGCGCAATAAAATATGAAAGACACAACAATTGGAAACGAGGATAAAGGATTAACATGCCAAATATTACAAATATTACAGGCACTTTACCGACTAGAACCCTTCCACCTACAGCCATAAGTTTGTCTACTTAATGTTCTTCTGAAACTATTTCTTTGTGGAATTTTTGTAATCAACTATTCTAAATAGGAAATAAGCCACAATTTAACTAAAACAATGATTTTATTAACGTTTCGACGTCCAAATCGGATGTCGTTTTCAAAATACAAAATAATAGTCTACTTGTTTACTACAACGGTAGTTACACCTGCTACAGCTCCAGTCATGTCTACCCAAGTTCGCTGAATTCTCCCTTAATCGGAAAGTAGTCGTTCCGCATAAAGTGTCCGTTTAAGGGAGGTGTCCGTTGAAGAGAAAAAAAATATTTTAACTTAGAATTTTTAAAAATAAGTGTAGGTATGTATGTATTGTTGTAGAATTGTTTTTTTTTTTGGAAAAATTCAGAAAATAAATTTATATCACAGACCACGAGATCATAGATTGTCTTCACCCTCTATATGACCAAAAATTGTATAGAGTCTAATTTAGTTAATAAACAGTGCTTTTTCGGGGTGAAATCTTTAATGTGGTTTTCGTTAATGGGTTTTTTGAAAGGATTTACAGGAAATGCTTCGAAAATATTGGAAAGTGCATGGTATTTCGTTTTGTAATCATCAATAGGATTTTTGTAAATAATTCGTAGAAGTTTTAAACGGTAAACAAATTTTATTGAGTTTAGAATGTAAGGCCTTTTGTTTAGTCCTTTGAAAAAATGAGAGTGATTTGATGTCTCTTAGAATTTTAACGAAATGGAAAGTTGGATACAAATTAAGTTCGTTTCTTAGGAAAAGAAAGTAAGAATGTTTTGGGTAGAGAAAGATCGATGGAAGGGATGCGAATGTGGAGTCTGAATTTGAGAGAGAAAAGATAGTCACTGTGTGATAAATATCGGGAGGGAGCAGTCCAGTTTTTGAAAAGTGAGAAGTCAGTGTAAAGTGGTGAAATCGGCTTTGCGAGCAGAATCAAATTGAAACTAAATTGTTGACTGGTTGAGAAGTAAAATTTTCCTGTGTACGAGGAAGATTCCTTTTTTCTGTCTAGAACGAGTAGCTGATTGGTATATATTTGCACAAGATATCGAGCAAGGAGAAACTGAGGAGAATTCGAGCGAGTCCTCGTTTTGTTTGTTTTTTTGAAACAGTTTGGACGACAGGAACTTTGTCGCAACATCCAAAGAGTAAGTGAGGAAGAATCAAGGACGACGCAATCTGGGAGAAGAAGGAGTGAAGGAACAAAAAGGTTAGTCAAATCATTTGTTGAAACGGAGAGAGTTTGTTTATATCCACACCGTACATGCTAATTATTTTTTTGTATTGAACAGTTCTATAACTCAGTTAGTCATTCCAAATTTGAGTAATCAATTCAAAAGGAAAAAAGTAAATTTTATTAAATTTAGTATGAATAAATGATATTTTTTTATATAATTCATTTGTGTTAAAACAAGGAGATATCAGAATTAAAACTTGATTTATTGAGTAAGAAATTGTTGCAACAAATTTAGATTTTAGTAATTTTGTTTAAATCTTATTTATACGGCATATGAGATAAAAAAAAATAGATTACATTTTTATGATATTGAATGTGTTTAATTTCCCTGTCTTATCCTGGAAGGAGTAAGCAACTAGAGATATAGGCCAGGGTAATAAGACAAAAATATACCCTGCTCGTGACACTCGAGCAGCCAGGATACTGAAGCGATTTTTCGACAGGTAATACCTACAAGAATAAACTATAACTATTTCCTGCGTAGGATCTGGCGGCCATTTTTATTTATAAACAATTAACTGTGAAAAAATGGCATTTCTCCCCTTTTTTTCAAATCAATGGAAAGCAGTAAAACTTATGATTTTTTTACTACAAACATCTTTGAGATTATGAAAAAAGCTTTAAAATGACATATTACAAAGTTTGATATACTCATTTATTGTTAATATAATTGCGAAAAAAGGTCGGAATTGCAAAAAAAAATATTTTCGCAATAACTGTTGTAAAAATTAGTGTACAGTTTTGAAATTTTTGTCAAATGAGGGTTCTTTGGTGCTTAATATGTGATAAAAATTTCAAAGCCATTCATTGAATTGTTTAAATTTTATTAGAATTGTTTATCTCAGAGACGAGAGCATTTTTTTGCAATAACATAAGTCAGAAAAAATGACCTTAGAACCATTCCACAGGTGTCAAATCAAAGAGCATGAGCTATGTTTTCAACTTGGTTTAAAAAACCGAATAAAAAATGCGTTTATTAGTAATAAATAATTATGCAAAAGTATCGTAAATCTTTCCTTATAAACTTTTTGGATAACTTTTCCAAAAATATTAACTTTTTTACCCTGTTTTAAGTGCACAACTACCAAGTAATGTTATTTATATCATAATTGATAAAAAATTGTAAAAAATATATATAATCTCTTATATAACAAAATAAAAAGTTTATAAGGAAAGCTTTACGGTACTGTTGCATAATTATTTATTGCGAATAAATGCATTTTTTATTCGCTTTTTTTAAACCAAGTTGAAAATATAGATCATGCTCTTTCATTTGACACCTGTGGAATGGTTTTACCGTCATTTTTTTCTGACTTATGTTATTGCAAAAAAAAATGCTCTCTGGGATAAACAATTTGAATAAAATTTAAACAATTGATTGAATCGCTTTGAAATTTTTATCACATATTAAGCACTAAAGAACCCTTATGTGACAAAAATTTCAAAGCTGTACACAATTTTTACAATAGATATTGCGAAATTAATTTTTTTTTCAATTCCGACCTTTTTTCGCAATTATATTAACAATAACTTTGTATATCAAACTTTGTAATACGTCATTTTAAAGCTTTTTCCATAATCTCAAAGACATTTGTACTGAAAAAACCATAAGTTTCACCGTTTTCCATTGATTTGAAAAAAAAAATGGAAAAATGCCATTTTTTGACACTTAATTGTTTATAAATAAAAATGGCCGCCAGATCCTACGCAGGAAATAGTTACAATTTGCTCTTATAGGTACTACCTGTCGAAAAAACGCTTCAGTACCCTGGCTGCTCGAGTGTCATGGGAAAAACCTTATTACCCTGGACTAATACTAGAAGCCACTAATTCAAGGTATTGCATTGAATACAAAATTAGCCCTGAGAATAAAGTTTATTAGAAAATTTAATTTTAATTTGGTTTTTGTTGACATAGGCAGCAATTAAATTAATCGAGTGATTAATTAAATTAAGAATTTGCTATTCAATCTAATAAAAGAGATAAAGTAGTGCCTAAGAGTATGTATGTATACATAAAATAATATTAATTTTAACATTCAATAATACAAATTGTGGATGAGACGCAGCATTTTCTAGGAATAGAGCTCGGGAAATATTCACTTAAAAAACCCTAAAATATGCATGCAAATATGCACAAAAAACAGTTGAAATATGCACTAAAATATGCTTTTATGCATTTAATGCATGTATATAAAAAAACGCAGTACCTAATCCTTGTTTTGAAGGTATTTAATTATTAAGTGCGTTTGCGGGTGCCTTTCGGCGACTAGTCGGCGACAAACTAGCAGCAAAACGCATGCGCACTTTAAAATAATATAAATAATATCGTTAATAGATAAATATACAAGGTATATGCAGTAAACGATGATGCACTGGTGAATATTAAGGACGACTTTTTTGAAAAGCTACATTCAGAAATTGCAAATATCGGCAGATCACGAGAAATTATAATCTTGGGGGACCTAAACAGTAGGACAGGCAAGAAACAGCACAATAAAGTCATAGGCCAATATGGTGAAGAAGCTATAAATGACAATGGTACTAGGCTAATAGCCTTATGCGAACAAAATGATATGAAAATCACAAACGGATTCTTCCAACACCGAGATATCCATAAATATACATGGACACAAAATACCCGAGGGCTGAAATCAATCATAGACTATACAATCATAAGACAAAAGACTAAATTGATTGTACAGGATGTGCGGGTATATAGAGGAGCCACTTGCGGCAGTGACCACCATCTATTAAAAACAAAGCTCACAATAGGAATAGATAGAGCAAGAGATTTAAAAGAAGCTGCAGCGGAAATAGAAAAATTAACAGAAAAGAAATACAACCTAAACAGCTTAGAACAAGAAAGCGTGAGGGATTTATACAGGAGTAGATTAGATAAAAAGTTAGAAACCATGCAATTTACCAGCAATGAAGAGCATTATCATTATATAAAAACATGTCTTCAGGAAGCAGCAACAGAGGCCCTCGGACTCCAAATAAAAAACCACAGAAAAACTCCGTATTGGTGGGACGAAGAAATAGAACAAGAGATTAAAAATAAAAGAGAGAAGTATAAAAAATTTCTGAACACAAGGACCGACGCCGATAAGGTAGAATACAAGAGGGTCCAAGCTAAAGTGCGAAAAATGATATGCCAAAAGAAGAATGAGGCTTGGGAGCAAAAGTGTAACATGATTAACACACATTTAGGAGGACGGAGAAGTACAGAAAGTTGGAAAGTATTAAAATCGCTACGACAGGAAAAGAAAAGAGATATAATATCAGCAATCACACCGGATCAATGGGACGAATATTTTGAAAAACTCCTAAATGAGGACAGAGCGGAATTTTTAAATAACAGTGATACCAGCAATGTAAATATCTTAGCCTCACCATTACGGGTAACAACAAAAGAAGTAGAAGAAGTATGTAAGTTTTTAAAAAATAACAAAGCACCAGGACCAGGGAACATACCAGCTGAACTAATAAAATATGGCACAACAAAATTATATGAAAACCTGGCTAAACTCTTTCAAAGATGCATCAACGGAGCGGAAATCCCAGAAGAATGGAAGACATCATGGATATCCACCATACATAAAAAAGGCAGACGGGATCAATGTGACAACTACAGAGGCATCGCTGTAACGAACTCGATCAGCCGAATATACGGAAAACTGATTAAAAATAAAATCGAAAACGAATATAAAGATATAGAAGCTGAAGAACAGGCAGGATTCAGGGCAGGGAGATCAACGGTTGACCATCTGTTTTGTATTACACAGATTATTGAGAAGAAACTGGCCGTCAACCAGGAGGTGCATCTGTTATATGTGGACTTAAGAAAAGCGTATGATAGCATCCCACAAAACAAATTATGGGAAGCATTAGAGAAAACCAATATAAGCGCAAATTTAATAACAGCGACGAAACAATTGTATACCAAAACTGCATCAAGGGTGAAAGTTGGAAGCAGGTTATCGAGAGGATTCCAAATTAGCAAAGGCCTAAAACAAGGGTGCTGCCTTTCACCGACATTATTTAAGATCTACCTCGAACAAACTCTAAAACTTTGGAAACGCAAATGCAAAAACATGGGATTACCGATCAGCAACAATACAATATACACTTTGTCATTTGCAGACGACCAACTTGTACTAGCGCAAGACTACGATGATATAGAATACATGACAAGGAAATTAATAGAGGAGTACAAAAAAGGTGGTTTGGAAATAAACATAAAGAAGACCGAATATATGTGTATCGGTGGGACACAGCAGGACCTTACACTGGGGAATGGCGAAATTATTAAACATTGCGACGCATATAAATACCTTGGTATGACCATCACACAAGAAGGAAGCGTAGACCGGACGATAGAAGAAAGAAACAACCAGGGAAGAAAAGCAATTACCCTTCTCAATAGCATCCTCTGGGATCAGTCAATATCAAACAACAACAAACATAGAATATACAATACAATTGTTAAGAGTATAATCACTTACAGCAGTGAAGTATGGCAAATAAAAGAAAGATACAAGAGAAAACTTGAAGCAACAGAAATGGATTTCTGGAGGCGCTCAGCAGGAAAATCAAGATTAGAAAGGGTAACCAACAACAGAATTAGGGAAATAATGAATGTGAAACACACAATAGTAGATGACATTAGTACCAAACAGCTTAGATGGTATGGACACGTACAAAGAATGTCCGAAGAACGACTCCCGAAACAAATCCTAACGTGGACCCCTCATGGTAGACGAAAAAGAGGAAGACCCCGCCTGAGTTGGAGAGAAGGCATAAATCGAGAAATGAGAGAAAGAGAATTGGATGAAGACCTTTGGATGGACCGAAGTGAATGGCGACTAGGCATCGGAAGACGTAGGAGAACGTTTTAAAACCGATATATATATATATATATATATATATATATATATATATATATATATATATATATATATATATATATATATACATCCTACTATCAATTTGGCATCGATACATTATGCATTTACCATCGATTTGGCATCGTCTTGCAAAGTGGCATCTGTATATCGATGCCACTTTACACTACCTTAATAACTTTTTTCCTGCACTTGTTACCAGAAGTCTAATCAACTCGGTAGTTAGAGATTTGATTTCTTGATGTTACTTTAATATATCAGCTTTCTTTGTTTATCCCTTACTAAGTTATATAAGTTTATTCCATAAAATGTTTGAGTCCAAAATGATGGTACAGTGAAAATATTATATACATTTAGTTCAGTGTTTTACCGTTTTGTCGCTGCCGCTATATACATGAAAACGTATATCCCACTTTCATTATCAATCATTTTGGCATCAGAAATTTGGCATCACTGTTGAATACAATATTATCCACACCGAAAAATAGGCAATTTGAGAATGTATATATTATTTTCATCAACAAATCATTCTGGCATCATGTTGTTTTCACCCAATTTTGAAAAAATGTGAAAACTTTGTATTATCCACGTCCGTCTGTCCGTCCGTCTGTCTGTAATCACAACTCCTCCGTCAATATACCAGCTAGAATGACAAATGAGGTGTCAACGGAAAGCTGATATTACAAGGATGGTACTAAAGGTGAGCTATTTGACCTTGGCGGTCTGTCCGTCGGTCTGTCCGACCGCGAATATACCTCCTCCATCATTATACCAGGTAGAATGACAAATGAGGTGTCAAATGAAAGCTTATAATCCAAGGATGGTACTAAAGGTGAGATATTTGACCTAGGCTGTCTTTCCGTCGGTCCGTACGACCGCGAATATAACTCCTCCGTCATTATACCAGGTAGAATGACAAATGAGGTGTCAAATGAAAGCTTATAATCCAAGGATGGTACTGAAGGTGAGATATTTGACCTAGGCTGTCTTTCCGTCGGTCCGTCCGACCGCGAATATAACTCCTCCATCATTATACCAGCTAGAATAATAAATGAGGCGTCAAATGAAAGCTTATGATCCAAGGATGGTACTAAAGGTGAGATATTTGACCTAGGCTGTCTTTCCGTCGGTCCGTACGACCGCGAGTATAACTTCTCCGTCATTATACCAGGTAGAATGACAAATGAGGTGTCAAATGAAAGCTTATGATTCAAGGATGGTACTAAAGGTGAGATCTTTGACCTAGGTTGTTTTTCCGTCGGTCCGTACGACCGCGAATATAACTTCTCCGTCATTATACCAGGTAGAATGACAAATGAGGTGTCAAATGAAAGCTGATAATCCAAGAATGGTACTGAAGGTGAGATATTTGACCTAGGCTGTCTTTCCGTCGGTCCGTCCGACCGCGAATATAACTCCTCCATCATTATACCAGCTAGAATAATAAATGAGGCGTCAAATGAAAGCTTATGATCCAAGGATGGTACTAAAGGTGAGATATTTGACCTAGGCTGTCTTTCCGTCGCGTCGGTCCGTACGACCGCGAATATAACTTCTCCGTCATTATACCAGGTAGAATGACAAATGAGGTGTCAAATGAAAGCTTATGATTCAAGGATGGTACTAAAGGTGAGATCTTTGACCTAGGCTGTCTTTCCGTCGGTCCGTACGACCGCGAATATAACTTCTCCGTCATTATACCAGGTAGAATGACATATGAGGTGTCAAATGAAAGATTATAATCAAAGGATGGTACTAAAAATGAGATATTTGACCTAGGCTGTCTTTCCGTCGGTCCGTACGACCGCGAATATAACTCCTCCATCATTATACCAGCTTGAATGATAAATGAGGTGTCAAATGAAAGCTTATGATCCAAGGATGGTACTAAAGGTGAGATATTTGACCTAGGCTGTCTTTCCGTCGGTCCGTACGACCGCGAATATAACTTCTCTGTCATTATACCAGGTAGAATGACAAAGGAGGTGTCAAATGAAAGCTGATAATCCAAGGATGGTAGTAAAGGTGAGATATTTGACCTAGGCGGTCTGTCCGTCGGTCCGTCCGACCGCGAATATAACTCCTCCATCATTATACCAGCTAGAATGATAAATGAGGCGTCAAATGAAAGCTTATGATCCAAGGATGGTACTAAAAGTGAGATATTTGACCTAGGCTGTCTTTCCGTCGACCGCGAATATAACTTCTACGTCTTTATACCAGGTAGAATGACAAATGAGGTGTCAAATGAAAGCTTATAATCCAAGGATGGTACTAAAGGTGAAATATTTGACCTAGGCTGTCTTTCCGTCGGTCCGTACGACCGCGAATATAACTCCTCCATCATTATACCAGCTTGAATGATAAATGAGGTGTCAAATGAAAGCTTATGATCCAAGGATGGTACTAAAGGTGAGATATTTGACCTAGGCTGTCTTTCCGTCGGTCCGTACGACCGCGAATATAACTTCTCTGTCATTATACCAGGTAGAATGACAAATGAGGTGTCCAATGAAAGATAAAAATCCAAGGATGGTACTAAATGTGAGATCTTTGACCTTGGCGGTCTGTCCGTTGGTCTGTCCGACCGCGAATATAACTCCTCCATCATTATACCAGGTAGAATGACAAATGAGGTCAAATGAAAGCTTATAATCCAAGGATGGTACTAAAGGTGAGATATTTGACCTAGGCTGTCTTTCCGTCGGTCCGTACGATCGCGAATATAACTCCTCCATTATTATAACAGCTTGAATGATAAATGAGGTGTCAAATGAAAGCTTATGATCCAAGGATGGTACTAAAGGTGAGATATTTGACCTACTGTCTTTCCGTCGGTCCGTACGACTGCGAATATAACTTCTCCGTCACTATACCAGGTAGAATGACAAATGAGGTGTCAAATGAAAGCTGATAATCCAAGGATGGTACTAAAGGTGAGATATTTGACCTAGGCGGTCTGTCCGTCGGGCCGTCCGACCGCGAATATAACTCTTCCATCATTATACCAGCTAGAATGATAAATGAGGTGTCAAATGAAAGCTTATAATCCAAGGATGGTACTAAAGGTGAGATATTTGACCTAGGCAATCTTTCTGTCGGTCCGTACGACCGCCAATATAACTCCTCCGCCATTATACCGGGTAGAATTACAAATGAGGTGACAAATGTGAAAGTTTAGTACAAATGACTCAAAATTAGTAAATTCGTATATCAATCCACGCAAAGTTACACGTAAAATTCAAATATTGTCTTCCAGTTCTACTTTCGATTACTTTGGGTGAAAACCTAGGACTTACGAAGTCCAATTACTTGTTTTATTTAAAAATAAGGCATATCATAGACATGCCTTAGGCATCATAGAAGACAATGACACAGAAAAATCAAACACAGCAGCATGTCAAAAGGGCCTTAGTTATGTATCTTCGGTCCTGTTAGACCAAACGTGATATATAGCACCTCAAATGATAGGATTTGACAAACAGAATACAATGACATAGAAAAATCAAATACAACAGCATGTAAAAAGGGCCTTAGTAGCGTATCTTCGGTCCTATTAGTCCAATCGTGACGTACGGCATCTTAAGTAATAGGACTTGACCAATAGAATCAAATTTGACACAAACAAATCAAATACAGCAAGCAACAAGTCAAAAGGGCCTTTGTTATGTATCTTCGGTCCTATTGGTCCAATCGTGACATACAGCACCTCAAATGATAGGGTTTAACGAACAGAATATAATGACAGAATAATCAAATACAGCAACATGAAAAAAGGGCCTTATTTACGTATCTTCGCTCCTATTGGTCCAATCGTGGAGTACAGCACCTCAAATAACTGGATTTGTCAAATAGAATACAATGACATAGAAAAATCAAGTACAGCAGCATGTCAAAAGGGCCTTAGTCTTGTATCTACGGTCCTATTGGTCCAATCGTGATGTACAGCACCTCAAATATTAGTATTTGACAAATAATATAAAATGGCACAGAAAAATCAAATACATCAACATGTTAAAAGGGCCTTAGTCATGTAGCTTCGCTACAATTGATCCAGTCGTGACGTACAGCGCCTCAAACGATGGGATTTAACGGGCAGAATGCGACTGTAGACAAATAAAAATGGCGGCATGTAATAGCACCTTAAAATTGTAGAAATAAAATGGATTAACGCACAGAGGTGTATGACATATTATGTGACAGTATTTAACAAAGTGAATACGATTACATACGTCCAGTTTTTGACAGGTGACTTCTCTACATGATAAACGCGAAAAGGCCCCCTTCGTTCACTGTTCGACATAGGCCTCCCGTTCACTGCATATATCCACTTCTTCCTGAAGCCGTGACATAAGAGGATAGAATTTAACGAATTAAACGACAAAGAAGACTAAACAAGGCAGCGTGCGGGAAAAACAGGATCATCCTTTGTATACTCCACAGGAAAGCATTATATATTCAACGTTAGAATTATGTTATAGTATAAGGGTACATATTTTTAAATGATAAATATATTTTTTTATTTAGTACATTCCGTACGTTTTTAAACATGATCAGGAGAATTTGTTGCCTGAAGTCTATAAAAGAATTTCCTAACAATCCTTGCGTTATGGATTATTTTTGAGCATGTGTTTAAAAGGTAGCTTACAGGCTTATTGTTCAATGGTCTTATCACTTTTAAGCGCTTGTCTTTTTGTAGGGCTATTAATTGTGATTTCAACCATTCTTGCGGGACAATGCCTTTTCAGTAAATGAAGTGAATATTGTTATACATTTAATTTTTTTCACTCAATTAATTGGATGTCCCCTACTGGTGTTTGGTCTAAGCTTACAGCTTTTCCCCATTTAAGCTATTTTATAACTAATTATAATTAGGGGTACGGAATTTTCGCAAATAAAAAACATGAATTTCGCATTTACTTTTTTTATAATTACAAAATTTCGCATTTATTTTTAACTACGAGTAAAACAACAGAAAACATTAATTAAAAGCTAACATCGTTGTAATTTCGACATTCGACTCTTTAAGAGCTGTTCTTCGATCTGTCACTGTCACTACAATATTATATGTGCTGAAGAATCGTTCTGCGTCTACGCTGTTCGTTGGACTCCAAATGCTTTGTAATGCTGCTTTAGCAAATGACGAAAAACTGCACTGTGTAGCAATTATGTCTTGTGTCACACAGATATAGGTCATCTGTTGAAAATTCTTTGACTCGATCACTCAAAATTGTTTTAGGGCGTCCCATTTTAGGGGATACTTTAAGTAACTTTATGTTACTATGAAAACTTTTTTGATAGACCATGTTCTTAGTAAAAATTGACGGAATGAGCACTGAGCAAGCAAGCAATTTGATTTAACCCGACCTGTGGGAATGTCCACCCTCTCGAAAGAGTACATTCGGGTGTAACAATTCTTTGGGGCGAGGTGTTTTGACCCGAGTATATACAGGGATCACCCCACCTCGCTCCAATGCCCCAGGCCATCCCTTTCCCCCCCATAGCACGCTGATGCGCGATGGGGGCACAACTATCGTAGCTAAATGCTCTTCACAATGGAATCCTGGGTAATAAGATTCCATTGTGGTACCCTAATCGAATGCAAAAAACTAGGCCAGCGTGATGCGCTCTATGCCTTTATCTTCTTTCTTACTTATCCGCGGAACTAAAAATTGCTTGCTTGGGCCCCGAGTCATCGTGCTGAGCCCTAGTGGGCTCCGCCCGATGACTCGTTGCTCGAGTTTGTATGTGTTTTATGGTTTTTTATAATTTTTTTGGGGGCTTATGCCCTTCTGTAATTTTCTAAAATTCACTTACCTTAGAGGCGATCGTGGTACTTGATCTTCGTATGTAACGCTGTCTTCGGCACTTGTTTTCGAGCTACGAACTCACTACTATCACTTATCACTTTTATACTCTTATCCCACTATTTGTTGCTTCGGACGTCTGTGCTTCCATCGGTGGAACTCATCATACCTTAGCGTCTCTCGCAGTATGTAATTTGGGTGGTGCTCCAGTTCCGCGAATTTGGTCCTTGCCTTATCTGTCATGATGAATGAGCACTGATTGTCCTGTTTGACTAATTTATATGTTTAGAAAAGAAGAATTAGCCGACTTTTATTCCTACTTAGATTTTTACCAATACAAAAGACCGAAATGCAGATAACAACAGTCGGATTATTTATATTTCTCAAAGAATCAACATTGACAAATATCAATTCCTTATCTTATCTTTATCTATTTAATGATGAACAATGAAAGTTCCTTCTGTTTCAACACGTGTTAGAAAAATAAACACCTTTTAAAAATTATGTACAATAGAAAAATTTCCGACTTCCGTAAAATCTTTCCATTCCTTATTTACTACGTGACTAAGTACCTACTTATTTACGGACGAGTTGAGCACCTGCAGGTACTTCGCGGAAATAAACAAAAACTCCATATTTCACATTTATCTCATTTTTGTTAATAATTTCGCCGAAATTCGCATCTATTCCGTACCCCTAATTATAATAAAACAGTTGGTAAAGAATCATTATCTCGTTGACTTTTTCTTGTTTACCGTTGATAATTCTGCCGTTTGAACCTTCTGATAATCCATATATTTTCTCTATCTGCTCTTAAAGTGTGTTTATTATATTATTTTCTTTCTCATTTAATTTACACCGATCCAGACTAGTATAGCTCCATATAACAGTTCTAGTTCTGCAGTAACGAATCAATACTTTTATTTAGCACATTAATTTTTGTTTTTTTTTGTCTTCGGGTCTTGCAGTGTTTCTCGCAATTTTTAATTATCCATTTATTACTCTACTTATCTTATTTTTTGAATATACGACTTGAATAAAGACTTTAAATGTTTTGCCAGTCGTTATTGTTTAGTAGACCGGAATATTGAGATATTAATTCTTTACATTACATATTTGTCTTTCGGTGATTTTCTATTATTAATATGAAGCTGGAAGTGTTAGGTTACACTGTTTTTGATATTTGGTCCAGAGTTCCCTCTCAATTCTTTTGTCGAATTTCTCTTTAATATTATCGCAGCTGCATGTACTGGTACTAGGTTCTGAGTGCTCAGGTGACCTTTGAAGGACTCCCAATTACTCTATTTCGTCCACTTCTTCTGAGGTGGGTTCAGAAGTGGATATCAACTTCTGTTCCATATCTATTTATATGCCATCTAATGATTTTACTTTAAATTTAGCTGCTTGATCTTCTTCATGAGTAATAAAATTTTTGTTATTTTTGCTATTTAGCAAACAATATTAGAAAGTTTGTAAGCTTTTTTTATGAACTGCTGAAGTGCGTCCTATAAAAGTAGACATATTTTCATGAAAAACATGTTTTCATGAAAATTCCTTAATTTTATTCAATATGTTCAATACAGCGATTTTAACGGTTTTACAAATTTTTTATGTCGATGCCGTGCGCATAATACGATTCTGGAAGCTCTGAAAAATAGTTATTTTTTTCTTCAATTATCTCAGCTGATTTTTTTATTTACGAGTCATTTCTTCAGATTTGGGAACACTTAATAATCGGAGGGGGCCAAGTCAGGAGAGTAAGCCGTATGAGAAAGTAATTCGAACCCCAACACGAATTTCTGCTACTGTCACAACGCTCTTGTGAGTCGATGTATTGTCTTAGGTTTTGAGAACACTTTAAAGAACACTTTTTTCTTCTGCTTATGGAGTCGTTTTTCATTCATCACATACTGGAACTCACCACATAAATTTTGAAGACCCTGACATCACAACTGTATTAAATTATATGTGATCTAAGTAAGTTATAGAAAAAGTCAGAATAGATAGAGTAGAACACTTATAAAAAAATTGTAACAAGCAATCGTAAGTTCTAATTTTTCACCCAAAGTGACCGGAAGTTGAACCGGCAGTCGATATTTGAACTCTTCGTGTAACTTTTTGTCAGTTGATATGACGGATGAATTTTGTTCACCGACAGACATGGACGAACAGACAGGCATGAAACCGGAAGTATGTATTTGTTCTGGTCTTTCTTAGTCGCGTTGAATAATAGTTTGTACTATTTCGACGAATTTAAAACAGTACTTTCGGTTGCAACTCTGGAACAGGCAGTCCGAGGTCAAACTTCTCACATGTAATAAAATATTTTGGTTATAGGCTTTCATTTGACACCTTATTTGTCATTCTTTCTGTCCTACTAACAGAGGAGTTGTGTTTATTGACGCACAGACATGGATAATTCTAGGTTTTCACATTTAATGATAAAAACAATAATTATATAATTCAGTTAACCTGACTATGTCATTGTGATAATGACTTCTTATCTAAAAGTGACAACGGCAATTATTCCATTCACTCACGGTAAAATATCGCAAAACCTCCAGATTTTAAAGAACCGCTTGGATTGACATGAAATTTGGCACACACGTAGCTAAAATGCCAAAGAAAAAAGTGAGATTATGCCGATATGTTCTCTTGTCCTGGATGTGAATTTCACCCCTTCTTGGGGGTGAAAAAACATACGTTCAAAATAAGTCCGGGAGTGGATAAACTAACTAATTCTAATTCTAAGCAAATTTTGTTCTATAAAAGTTTTAAACGGCTGAAAATGTTATAAGAATTTTTTGCTCTACATTGTGCTTTCTATCTATACCTTTAAGGAACGCACTATTTTCGGGGACACCCTGTATATGATCTGTAAGTTGCATTGGTTAAAAATGCTTATTTTTGAAAGGGGGTTTGTTGAAAGGGCTCGAACGAATCACTAGTCACGAGTATGTATATGCAAATTTTAAACAGCCATATCTTAACCAATTTTTGTCTTCCAGAAAATCAAAAAATCCCAAATATTTAAAAAAGCAAAACCTACATTTTTTACTCTTTAAGATATTTGGTATCACTAATAATTTTTAAGTTATTTTGAAAAAAAGTCTTTTTTTTCAAAATTAAAGATTTAAAATTTACTTTAAAACCAAATTTTTTCACAAATAAGCACTTTGAACTGATGAAACTTACAAACACAAACAATACATAAAGTTACTTGTGAAGTGGTAACGATTAATTCCATTTGGGCTGTTAATTAGAGGGAGATTTTTACGATATTTTTAACCAAAAAAAAAGAAACAACTGTATGTTGAGCGTAACTTGCTTACTCTTGCTGCTAGAATCTTTTTAAAAAAATAAAAATAAACGTTTTCTTAAACACTTCAAAAAAGTTGTAATAAGTTTTCCTAGAAAAGTGTTTAATTTTTTTTATTTCACGTTCAAATATTCGATTTGGAATTTGACATATAAGAGGTTATTTTTAATTATAGTCTGTTTTTAAACTAAGAGTAATTCAAATTTCCCGCGCCGTAAACCTTGTTTGTAATTGGTACAACCTCAGGCAATTTTACTCATATCAAATTTTGACAATAATGACATTTATAAAATTTTAACACTATTGGCATTTCATAGGTTAGTTTATTTATTTTATCAGCGATTTTTGTATTTTCTGCGTTATTCCTTTTAGTTTTAGATTTTTAGTCAATATTACCGTCAAAGGCCGATATGATCAACCAAAAAAGAAGATGTATCTGAAGATATTTCTAGTTACTTTCTTGGGTGTGAATCTGTCTTTTTAGTTTATCTACTCCTCTTGGTTTTAAAACAAAGCTTAGCAATAACTCTGCTTCTACTGGGTCTACAGACCTGACACATATACCATTTTTACACTTTTCTATAAGCTATATTTGCTATTTGCTAATTTTTTTTCAATAAAGTAGGTACCTACTTTTTGAGTTATTTGCGAAAAACCGTCTAAAAACGTGTTTTTTTTTTTGTTGAAAAATGAACATATTCACTCGCAAATATCTCTAAAATTATTGACTTAGTGAAAAAACTCTATAAAATAGAAGTTGTTTAGAATTAGTCAGTTTATCCAATTCCGGACTTATTTGAACGTATTTGTTTTCATCCCCGATAACGTACGAAACTCACCTCCAGATCAAAAGCACATATCGGCACAATATCACTTTTTTTCTTTAACATATTAGCTATGCGTGTCCCAAATTTTATGTCAAACCAAGCGTTTCTTCAAAATTCTGAACAAAAACCGTAAGTAAATTAAACGAAAATGTAAAAGGTACATTCCATGTCAAATCACTTAGGCGAAAAAATTTGGATCTCCGATTTGTCTGAAAATTGGTATATAGCTTCTGCGGGACGTAAAAAGAAGATATTTAAGGTCTTCTTCTTCTTTTTTCTCAAAATGTTATTTTATGCGATTTTACAGTGATTTGGTGTTTATTTAAACAAATTTGCATTTTCTGTCGTAAAGTATCAATGAAAAACATAATATTTTAATAGAAATGACTCAAAAATGTCATTATATGGCATTATAACAAGTTATTTTGAATCAAAACAAGTTTTTGATCAAATTATATAGTGTAAAAAACGTTAATATACCGTTTTTTACATTTTCCTCCATTCCCAAAATACATCATCATCGATTTGGCTAAAAATTTGCCCGCAGATAGCTAAAAGATAGGACTTTAAGTGGTTAGAAGGATTTGAAATATATTATAATACCAAAAAAGTTACATGCAGTAATATCATACTCAAAAGTATATATTAGTCCAGTCGGAATAGCATTTGACCTTGAATGCCAAGCTGCACAAAAAATTATTTTTCTGATCTTTAGGGGAGTCAATAGTAGCCTAAATTTAAAATCGCGAATGAATTCCTCCGTTACGTTAGCGGCCATCTTGATTTTAAAGGAGAACCTGTTTTGCTCAATATCTCCGCCATTTTTAACTTTTCGACAAAAATGGAAGGAACTGAAATTGTTCCAAATAAATCGTATTTACAATTATTACAATTTCTTTTTAACAATTTTTGTCGTGAGGTCGATATTTTCGAGTTAATTTTACTTACAGTAGACGCCTATATTTTTGACTATAATATTGCATGTAACTTTTTGGGTATTGTAATATAATTCAAATCCTTATGACCACTTAAAGTCCTATGTTTTGTCTATCTGTAGGCAAATTTTCAGCCAAATCGATTATGATGCATTTTGGGAATGGAGAAAAATGTAAAAAAAAACGGTATTTTAACGTTTTCTATACTATAAAATTTGATCAAAAGCTTGTTTTGAATCAAAGTAACTTGTTATAATGCCATATAATGACATTTTTGAGTCCCTTCTATTAAAATATTATGTTTTCCATTGATACTTTACGAGAGAAAATGGAAATTTGTATAAATAAACACCAAATCACTGTAAAATCGAATAACATTTTGAGAAAAAAAGAAGAATAAGATTTTTTGACCTTAAATATCTTATTTTTACGTCCCGCAGAAGCTATATACCAATTTTCAGACAAATCAGAGGTCCACATTTTTTTTGCTCCAAAATTGAGTGATTTGAAATGGAATGACCCAAAATTAATTTTTCAAACAAATATTTTAAGTCGTTATGAGAAAATTATAATTTAGCAGATGAAATAAAATAAACACAATTCAACTCGTAAAATATTTGGACCCTTACCAGCCGAACTAGCCGAACAGGTAAAGAACCCACCTTTTATATGGTTTATAATATACCTTTTCTACCTGGCCTCAAACGATTGATATTTTTAACTCGTGGCAACATCGATTGACGGCAAATACACCGCAAATACACATTTTTATGTGGTGGAAGTCAAAATGGCTGTGAAGTGTAAAAATTTTTGTATATAATTTAAATTTTTAAAATCAACATTTTAGAAAACTGAGAACGATACAGGGCATTAAAAAATGCGCTCAACAAACATACACGAATTAAAATTCGAAAATTATAGTATTTCTTAGTGATGCCAAATGACTGCAACATGAAAAGATGACATAATGATAGCGGGATGTATATATATATATATACAAGGTATATTTACCTAGTATAATTTAATAATTAGTTATTAATATTAACTAAAACTAAATATGCCTTGTATATTTATCTATTAACGGTATTATTTATATTAATATCTTATTTTATTATTTTTTGATATCCCTCATTTTTCTTTAACACCGTGCAGAATTTTTGATACACTTTGTTGTTTTCCCCAAGTATTTATAATCCATTATTTCACTGTTTTTGCTCTAAATTTTAAAGAACCGCTTGGATTGACATGAAATTTGGCATACGCATAGCATACATGTCAAAGAAAAAAAGTGATATTGTGCCGACGTGTGCTTTTGCCCTGGGGTGACTTTCACCCCCTCTTGGGGGTGAAAAAATATATGTCCAAAACAACTCCGGAAATGGGTAAACTGACTAATTTTAAGTAACTTTTGTTCTATAGAGCTTTTTCGCCAAGTCAACACTTTTCGAGTTAGTTGCGAGTGAATATGTTCATTTTTCAACAAAATAACCACATTTTTAGACGGTTTTTCGCAAATAACTCAAAAAGTAAATATTTTGTCGAAAAACCCGTTCTTAGCAAAATAGCCTATAAAAAAGTAAAAAAAATGGTGTACGCGTTAGGTCTCTGGATCTCGTAGAACCAGAGTTATAGCCAATGAAATATAGATTCATATTCACCAAATTTCAAATAGAATATTTCGACGTGAAATATCCAAAAAATTAAGCACTTTTTGGGGAAAACCCATTTTAACTTTTTTAAAGTGTTTAAAAAAAAGCTTTATTTTTGTTTTTACGAAAAGTTTCTAGCTTTAAATTTAAGCAAGTTACGCTTAAAATAAAGTTGGTCCCTTTTGTTTTTGCAAAAAAAATTGGGAAGACCACCCCCTAATTAGCAACTTAAATGAAATTAATCGTTGCCGCTCCATAAATTATTTTACTTATATTGTGTTTATATGATCTGTAAGTTTCATCGATTCAAAGTGTTTATTTTTGAAAAAATTTGGTTTCAAATTAAAATTTTTAAAAATTTAAATTTTTAAAAATATGCTTTTTTTTCAAAATAACTTAAAGATTGTTAGAGATACCAAAAGTCTCGAAATACAAAAAAAGTCAGATTTGCTTTTCTGAATATCATGTATTTTTTGTTTTTCTGTTAGACAAAAATTGATCAAGATTTGGTGTTTCTAAATTTGCATACATTCGTGATCAGTGACTCGTTCAACCCCTTTTAACTACAGCCGTTTCAATAATAAGGACTTTGAACCGATGAAACTTACAGATCATATAAGCAATATATACACAAGTCAAGAAACTTGCGAAGTCGTTACAATTAAGTTCATTTAAGATACTAATTAGGGGGTGATTTTCTCGATTTTTTTACCAAAACCAAAAGTGACTAACTTTATTTTGAGCTTAACTTGTTTAATTTTGATGCTAGAAATTTTTTTATAAAGCAAAAAGGAAGGTTTTTTTTTTAAACATTTCAAATATAGTCGGAGAGATAGAAGCGGATTTTGTGCGTGATAAGTAATATGGAAAAACTATACGGGGATATGTTGAATCAGTTGTGTACATGACTTTCACCAACGGCCGGAAACCAGAGTCGGGGCCGAGGGTAGTTATAAGGGGTCAAAGTCGCGGATTTTATTATTTTTTTTATGACGCTCATGATCGAGATAGTGCTCCAAAATTTGGGAATAAGTAGGTCATGACGTAACTAAGTAAAATCTCTAGGGGCGGATCGCTGCGTGGCCGACAAAGGGGCGGGGATAGGGGTGAATATAAAAAATATAAAGGGTTTTTTGCGACGTTCGTGATTGAGATAGTGGACCAAAAATTGGGAATAATCAGATCATGACATTACTAAGTGAAATCCCCAGAGCCGGAAACCAAAGTTGGAGATGAAGGTAGTTATAAGGGGTCAAAGTCGCCGTTTTTATTATTTTTTTTTGTGACGCTCATGATCGAGAGAGTGCACCAAAATTTGAGATTAAGTAGATCATGACGTAACTAAGTAAAATCTCCAGGGGTGGCACGCTGCGTGGCCGACAAAGGGGTGGGGCAGTGGTGAATACAAAAAATATAAGGGGTTTTTGCGACGTTCGTGATTGAGAGAGTACACCAAAATTTGGGAATAAGTATACCATGACATAACTAAGTAAAATCCTCAGAGCCAGAAACCAGAGTAGGGCATGAGGGTAGTTATAAGGGGTCAAAGTCGCCGTTTATATTATTTTTTTTGTGACGTTCATGATCGAGATAGTGCACGAAAATTTGGGAATAAGTAGGTCATGAGGTAACTAAGTACAATCTCCAGGGGTGGAACGCTGCGTGGCCGATAAAGGGGTGGGGGTAGGTGTGAATATAAAAAATATAAGGGGTTTTTTGCGACGTGATAGATTAAAATAGTAAGTAGACCATGACTTAGCTAAGTAAAATCCGCAGAGCCGGAAACCAGAGTTGGGGATGAGGGTAGTTTTAAGGGGTCAAAGTCGCAGTGTGTATTATTTTTTTTTGTGACCCGGCACAACATTGGTCCCCCACGCAGCGTTCCGCCCCTGGAGATTTTACTTAGTAATGTCATGATCTACTTATGGCCAAATTTTGGTGCACTATCTCGATTACGAACGGCAAAAAACCCCCATATAGTTTTATACTAACCCCTGCCTACCACCCCTTTGTACCCCATGCAGCGTTCCACCCCTGAAGATTTTACTTAGTTACGTCATAACCTACTTACCTCCAAATTTTGGTGCACTATCTTCATCATGAGCGCCACAAAAACAATAATAAAAACCTCGACTTTTACCCCTTACAACTACCCTCGTTTGCCACTCTGGTTTCCGCCTCTGGGGATGTTACTTAGTTATGTCATGGTCTACTTATTCCCAAATTTTGGTGCACTATCTCAATCACGAACGTCGCAAAAAACCCCTTATATTTTTTTATATTCACCCCTTCCCCACCCCTTTGTCGGCCACGCAGCGTTCCAATCCTGTAGATTTTACTTACTTACGTCATGACCTACTTATTCCCAAATTTTGGCGCGCTATCTCCATCATGAGCGTCACAGAAAAAATAATAAAAAACGGAATTTTGACCCCTTATAACTACCGTCCTTCCCCACGCTGGTTTCCGGCTCTAAGGATTTAAATTATTTATGTCATGTTCTACTTATACCCAAATTTTGGTGCACTATCTCTATCACGAACGTCGCAAAAAACCCCTTATATTTTTTATATTCACCCCTACCCCCACCCCTTTGTCGGCCACGCAGCGTTGAGCCCTTAGAGATTTTACTTAGGTACGTCATGACCTACTTATTCCCAAATTTTGGTGCACTACCTCGATCATGAGCGTCACAAAAAAAATAATAAAAACCGCGACTTTGTCCCCTTATAACTACCCTCGGCCCCAACTCTGGTTTCCGGCCGTTGGTGAAAGTCATGTACACAACTAATTCAACATATCCCCGTATAGTTTTTCCATATTACTTATCACGCACAAAATCCGCTCCCAGCTCTTAGACTAATAAGTTTAAATGAGTTTTCCCCGAACTGTTCTTCATTTTTGGTTATTTCACGTTAAATTTTCCACTTGGAATTTGACCAATATGAACCTATATTTCATTAGCTATAACTCTGCTTCTGCTAAATAAAAAAACGTGATGTATTAACTATTTTTTTAAATTTTTTATAGGCTATATTTTTGCTAAGAATGCTTTTTCGACAAAATACTTAAAATTTGAGTTAATTGTGAAAAACCGTCTAAAAGCGTGGTTATTTTGATGAAAAAATGAACATATTCACTGCCAAATCACTCAAAAATTATTGACTTAGTGAAAAAACTCTATAGAACAAAAGTTACTCTAAATTAGCCAGTTTACCCATTTCCTGACTTTGTTTGGACGAATATTTTTTAACTCCCAAGGGGGGGTGAAAACCACCCCCAGGGCAAAAGCACATATCGGCACAATATCACTTTTTTTCTTTGACTTGTTAGCTGTGTGTATGCCAAATTTCATGTCAATCCAAGCGGTTCTTTAAAATTTAAAGGTTTTGCAATATTTTAATATGTTACCGTATAACAGCATATACCACATATATCCTGTTTTACCAGTAGAGTTTCAAAAAATAGATATAACATAATACCAGGGATAAGCAGTGTATGATGATGTATACTATCCTGCCTTTGTGGAGTTTGTCGAATATACTGTTTTCCCATAGCAGAGACGCAAGTACACGTACTCATATACTGTTTTACCAGTGTCACATTTTGAAAACTAAATGAGATAGAAATAAACTAAAAATTGCATAAGAAAGAGCGGAAAAAATTACCAGTTTCGGCGGCAAATTCAAAAATAGATTTTTTTCACATATACCGTTTTACCTTGGCAGGCATTGTACTCGCAGAAGGGCTTTTAAAAATATTTTTTTATATTTGACACAAGAGTATTGACCATTGGAAATTCTGTCCTTACAGTTTTTGCTAGTCTATTTAAAGCGTGTGCTAAACAAATAACAAATTTGAAAAATATACTTTTAAATGTTGTCCACTTTTGGTCATATGGCGCAGCATCATTTAACAATAAAAACATTTTTTCACTAACAAAATGTGACCGCATATTATAGAGTCTCATTCGTCTCCTTTTTTCGTCGTCTCTTTGCCTCAAAAATTGTAAAAGGCAGAGATTAAGGATGTTACCACAAAGTGGTTCCACGAGAATTTTCAGATTTATTGTTTAGATCTGAGACTTCCTCATTTCTCTGTAAATTTTTTTCTGTTGTTATCGTTCGAGGTAAAGAAAAGTCTGAAAATATGCATATTAAATGCATATTTGCATATTTTGGATAAATTTTATAAGTGCATATGCATTTATTAAAATGCATATGCACTTATAAAATTTATCCAAAATATGCAAATATGCATTTAATATGCATTTTGCATATTTCCCGAGCTCTATCTAAGAACACAAAAATGTTTCGGTTTTCTCTGTGTATTCTTCTATAAAATTATTTAGCCAATCTATCATGGTTTCTCTTGTCATCTACAACTTCTTATTGCTGTACCATTGAATAGGTAATTGTTCTGCGAGTGAACCCTTAAACCAACGAGGATGTTTACTTTTCTGGTTACCAGTGGCCTTTCTTTGTCCCCCACCATGTTGGTGCAAAATGGAAATGTGATCCTATCTTTATAAGCCTTACCTCCAGTGCACCTTTCTCCTTTTAGAGTATAAGTTTTCTTGGGCAATGCTCTAAAATTCTCCGCGTTAAAATTCCTCGCGGAGAGTATACTTTTACTAAAGTGAACAGTTTTTCCTTACAGTTAGTTCACCACTAATAAAACTACAGTAGCTGCTTCGCCAGATACAGATTTGAAGGGAATATTGTGTTTTTGGTCTTAAATACCTTCAAATTCATTAATTTTTTTATAAGTACAAATCAAACCTATTAGGGGTAAACGGCACTATGTCACTGTAAATTTCCATTAATTACAGCAATTAGGGCAAATTTTAACGTTTTCTTAGTTTAATTGTAAATACTAGTTATATGTTATGATTAAAATATGATCACGTTGCCCTTCAGACCGAAAGATACCTAATTATGGGATATATAGGATTTTTAAAATATTCAAACTGCTCTACTGAAAAGTTGCTTAAAATTACATAGTGCACTCAACGAAAAAGATGCGTAATATCAATAAAAATGTTAATTGAGACAACAAACGCAATACTTAAAATTTGTCCAATTCTTGGTTTTATTGGGACAACAAAACGATGTTCATCAATTCATTATTTTCGTTCGTTGAGCCAATGTATTACGTTTATTGAGTGGATGAACATTCATTATGTATACCATAATAATATCACTTTATTGGTATTACGAACTCTGTTCGCTGAGTCAACAAACACTATTTATTGATATTACGAACTCTGTTTACTGAGTCAACGAACACTATTTATTGAAACAACAACGTCGTTAATTGACCGACGAAGACTATTCGTTGTGTCAATAACAGTGTTATTTCTCCTAACGCATTTCGTTTATTTCTACAATTATTTCCGTTTATTGTTACAATTGATTCCGTTCATTCCCGCAATAAATACGGTTTTTCTTACAAGCAATTATATTCATTCTTACAATCAGTTTCGTTCATTCCTACTATGAACGTATTTTATATTAATAATTACTGAATGCAATAGCGGCTATTGAATAGCCCAATGTATGATATTAATTGAATAATAATAATTTTTTAAATCCCCCTTTTTTGTCCTTAACCTAAAGGACTTTACACTGTTTGATTTTTCATATGATTTCACTTATACAGTGTACTGGAATAAGTGTTACACTCCCCCACCCCCTTATTAACTTATTTATTTTTAGCACATAAGCAAAACGCTCGGACAGGTCGATTTTTAAAATAATCAAAGTCTATTATAACATCAATGTTTCAAACTTTACACGATCCCTCTTCAGGTGACAGGCGCGGCGTAACTTTGATTTTTTTAATGGGAAAGTACGTCATGTGACAGCTTATTTAAAAGCGTTTGAAATAGTGATTCCAAAAATGTATAACACTTTAATCCTTTTTGAGAGCGCAGGTGCAAAATTTCGATCGAATTCTTTTTAAACGCATTCATTTTTTTTGGAATTCTGAGAAAACTAATAAGTATTTTTTAAAAATTTAAGCGCAGCATAAAATATTATATTATTACCGAGGGCAGAAAGTCCCTTAGAATAAACAAAAAGTTTCTGTTGAATGGTATGCCTATTTGAAATTAAAAATCATACTAAATTTTCTCTTTTTCGCCCCTGTGACTTAATAAAATAATCATTATAGAGGTTCTCAGGGACTTCAGACCCTCGATAATACTGTAATATTTTATTTTGCATTTAAATTTTCAAAAATAATAATTAATTTTCTCAGGATTCGAAAAAATGAATACATTTAAAAAGAATTCGTCCGAAATTTCACGATAATAGACACACAAAAACTTCCTTCTACTACGGACTACACTTGAAAACGAAATGCAATTATTATTCGGCACTTCGGTAACACAGAGAAGCTAGCGGTATCACGATAAGGAAAAGCCGTTAACTTTCAAATGGTCAAGCAAAACATTTATTGTCTCAACAACTACGATTATTGTCACAATGAACGCATTGATTGTGGGTATTAAATGCAGTAGTAGATTGATTAATGCATTCGTTGTCACAACAATCAATTTACATCTACTCAATAATCATATATTACTCTATATTAACAACATTTGTACATTGTTTTAATGAAATCTGTACGTTGTCACGATAAACCACGGTAATTGCTTGTCATCTACGAAATCAAGAACGTGAGTTGCTTCCAGAATTAACAGTATTTATTAAATATAGGAAGCTAAGTTATTGGCTGAATAAATTGGGTGTTATTGATTAATGTACTCTAGTTATTCTCACAATTATTATTTAATCATTGTGACAATAACCAAATACATTCGTCAATGTCTAAAAGTTCGTTGAAACATCAAATTAAATTGTTGTGACAACGAAATACTATTCAGTAATCACTGTTAATCAATATTACGAACTAAATTTTTTTGAGTGTGTAGTTTACCTCCGAGGTCCAGACATATAACATCAAAATAACAACATTTACTGAGCTACAAGTAACTAAAAACACACTACATACAAATACGCATAATAAATTTAAAACAAACATCGTTAAAATAAACATCATGTTTTCCTTGTTGGCACGTGTATAATTTACCTGCATAAGGCTGGATTAATAAGGTTTTATTAGTAGGTCAATAACATTTATTCCAGTCGGGATATGTAGGCGAACAGGGAGCTAGTTGTAACAATTTTCATAAAATCAAGTATACCTTGACATCGATTTTCCCAATTATCACTAGTTAAATACTTAACGATAGCTTAACTCATTCTGAATAAAAGTGAACTGAAGAAAAGTTAAAAAGACTGGTATTCATTAATCAACTAGCATTCTACCAAAAAAAAGTGCAATCTTACAACTTATCCCGCGCTTGGGGCAGGTTGTAACACTAAGAAAATTAAGAATTTAAACTACAGTCGCAAGCAACTGTTACAAGGTTTTCTCTTTCAACTGATGTGATGGCACCTACATGATTTTGCCCTCGGACAGGTACCATCTTCTAAGGATTTATATAGTCGTGCCTCCTGTTCCGGCAATATTCCAAGTATCGTGCTTAAGTCCGTGCTCTTGGAGAACTTGCTATATTTCGAAGAAAACACCAACAATAGTCATTGTCACCAGCATAAAATTTTGAAACCAATCTGGACCAGCTGTGCAATCTTGATGCCAAGAAGAAGGAATTTACTTAGCACCAAGTTTCACGGCACATTAGTTTAAAACAATGGAAATAACCAAAATTTTATGAGTGCCAAATATTAGGTACCTCATCCAAATGAAGGACGTGCACACAACCACTATTTATAACTATCGGCGGATGACTGGCTAGACAGTGTCAATTGCAGGGCGATAAAAGAATGAGACTGTTATCTAGATTAGTTGAAAACGATCAAAAAACCTATGAAAAAGCCGTGTTACCACTTACCACTGTTACAACAAGCCCATTGCTCACCATAAATATTAATGAAGGGTGTAACAAAGAGGCAGGTCCTAAATTAAATCATATATTCTGTGACAAAAAATAGTTCAATTGAACCTAACTTACCTTAGTACAAATGTGTTGTTTAAAAATGAATGTGTGTTTACTTTGTACGCAGGTAAGAAGTTATAATTCTGTTATATTAGTCTAGTAAAATAAAATTACACTACATGTAAATCAAAATGTAAATTCGTACAGGTTGGAACAAATTTTATATTAAAGTTTAGGTGGGTACAAAAGATATTTTCAAGAAAGTATCCAAATCATACAAGGGGATCATTGTTTAAATAATTAAAAAGGGGTCATTTTTGCAAAAAAAAATTACTTTTTTAACTGCTGAGGTCATTCAATTAATAATGAACGTATATAGGATTGTCTTCTGCAAAGTTAAAGGGTAAATCTTTCACATAAGACTTACAAATTAAAACAAATTACTTAAAACAAATTTGCAAAAAATTATTTTTAGCGTTTTAAATTAGCACTATAAAATATCTTATTTTTCAGGATAAGTTGCGCTATGTTATCGGTATCAATAAAAAAAATTTAATACATTTAAAAACATTTAATATTTTTTGAGATATTGAATTTGTTTAATAAATTTTACTATATTTTCAATTGCAAAAACGCGGTTGTTTCCAAAGAAATATTCACCTGTAATAAATCCTATTATTTTTATTTTTATGTATATTTTCGACAAATGTATTAATAAATTTAAATTTCAATTAAACTTCCCCCTTAAACGGCATTTTAAAATTATTCAAATTTGTTTATAATTTGTTTTTTTAATAACGTCGCGGGGATTAAATATCTTGAAATGCCGTCTCGATAATTGGTTTCCTGGGAATTTTTCACCAATTAACACATTTTTTTGTCTTTTTTTCCTCTTCTTTTTTTTCTTGGAGTTATATTACTACGGGCCCTTTTAGGGTTAAGTTTCATTAAGAATGTAGAATCTCTAAGTTGTAGATTCTAGACCTACAAATATTAAGATTGGTCAAAAATTACTTAAATAAAATGTGGCTACTTACTATCGACAAACACTAAACATGACCCTCCAACCCACGCCCTGGAGGTGGGGTGGGGAGTAACTTTAAAATCTTCAATAGCAACCCCCACTTTTTATTGCAGATTCGAATTCGTCATGAAAAATTAAGCCACATTTATTCGAAACATTTTAAAAATGCTGATAGATGGCGCTAATAAATCGTATTTTTCCAATTTAAGCGACATCTATCAACAATTCTGAAAAATGTTTCGAATAAATGTTGCTTAGTTTTTCATGACAAATCCGAATCTGTAATAAAAATTGGGGGTTCCTATTTAATATTTTAAAGTTACCCCCCACCCCACCTCCAGGGGGTGGGTTGGAGGGTTATGTTTAGTGTTATTCGATAGGTTTTCGAAAAGTATTAAAAAAAATTTGTTTGGTTTCCCATTTGGAAGTGTATTTCTCGAGATATTAGACCGTTTCTATAATTTACCCATGGTATCAGGATAAATCGTTTTTCCCAATTATAGCGTCATCTATCCACAGTTCGAAAAAATGTCTTGAATAAAAGTTGCTTACTTTTACGTAACGAATCCAAATCTGCAAGGAAATCTAGGGGTTTCCATTTGAGATTTTAAAGTTACCCCCCACCCCACATCCAGGGAGTGTAGTGGAGGTTGGTGTTTGGTGTCATTGGATAGATTTTTGAAAATGATTGAATACGTATTTTTCAGTTTTTCGACCGATGTTTAGTTCGCGAAATATTCGACAGTTCCACTACTTTTGGGACACCTTGTATAAAAGTTTATTAATTTTATACGAGGTATATAAAAAATATGAATTTCGATCAAGAGTAAACTACCTTTATTATAGTTCATAACATTTAAATTAGAGTGATATAATTGCACATTAAAACATAATTATTAATTCTAAACTACTTTTCATAATAGAAATTTTCCATATTATGAATTAAAATACAGTGGAACCTCGATAAGTCTGATTAATCGGGACCGCGGCCTATCCGGGTTATCGAAAATCCGGGTTAGTAAAATAAATATTTTTAATAGGAAAATACACATTATAATTGCAAAAACATGAAATACATATGAACAGTACATCTAAATTACGTACAGTGGTATACACTATTGTTTATTTCTTGGTAAAAAACTCAGTCAAAGTGAAAAAATGTTTGTTTTGTCTGATGAAAATCGGTCCGGGTTAGCCGGATTTCCGGGTTATCGGGGGCCGACTTATCGGGGTTCCACTGTACGTAAATATACAGTAGGAAAAATGAAAGAATACCCATGAACCAACATATAAAGCACGCTGTATTTTCTTGTCACCGTGTCACACAAAAAATTGGCCAGCGCAAGTACATGTAATAATTATTGTTACATGTACCTGCACTAAACAATTTTCTTTGTGACACGGTGACAGGAAAATACAGCGTGTTTTATATGTTCGTTCATGGGTATTCTTTCATTTTCCGACTGTACAAAGTTTTCGTTATGACAATGCTCGCATTTTCAGCTTGTTTTTTATGAAATTGAGTTTACCTTGTTTTAAACTTTAACCAAAAATACCTAGGACATTTCTCAAAATACAACATATCTTGTGATAAATAACAATACGTTCACGTCGAACTTTAGAGCATAACCTCAAAAGTATGATTAATCCGGAATAAAATAATAATTTTACCTCCAAAACAACGATGACACTACCGCCATCTTACGAAGTTGGAAGTAGATATGTGTGTGATATTTTTGGAGGTAAAGGTATAGAATATTAAGGTCGATTTAACAAAATAACCGGAATTATGAATTTTTTAAGTGGTGGCACTTTTATTCAGGACACCTTTTATATTTGTCAAATGAATACCTTATTTGTTTAATATGGTTTGTACTAAAATTTGTGCACTATAATACCATTAATTTATTTAACTGTACAATAAAATACAATCCCCAAAACAAATAACAACTATTGCGGTTTTTGAGCTTGTTAAAATATATTCGCTAAAAATTAACATTAATGGAAACAAGCAAAATTGGATGGTCCCGTATTTATTATCGAAAATGAAAAACAAAATTTCAGGTCGCATCGTCAATAACAATAACAACTGGCAATAATCAAAATTTATTCTCTTTTACACTGACATTTCATTCGTGATCAATAGACACGGAAGATCTGACAATCGCGATAAAAAAGACTAATGTGTTTTTGAACGCCACTGAAATAGCACATTAAATTTGATAATAAATTATTCTTTTCATGACCACTTGGCGTTAGCCCATTTAATATAGTCATGGCTGTATCGTTGTCGCTCACGAACTTTTGATAATTACAACACTAAGCATTAGAGTCAATATTTATTTTACATCAACAAAAAATTAATTACTATTTCAGGCTTATATCAAAAATAAAGGCCAAATGTGTATGTACTTTATTACATGCACATTTTGCATTAACTTGAAGAGAATAAAATATGCTCAGCTATTTTCCTAGACATACCAAAAGCATTTAATAAAGTTGGCACACAGAATTGTTACTAAAACTAAAAATATATCTTCCTATGCAATATGTCGTTCCAAATACTGGAAGATTCAAATACCAAATATTTGGAAGGCAGAATTTTTTGAGTTAAATAGGAAAGCGAATATTCAGAACTTCGACCAATCAAAGCAGGATTTCCACTGGGCAGTGTTCTGGGATCCATAATACATTCATCATCATCATTCTCTTAACCTTATCCATATGCGGGGTCGGCTTCCCTTATTGCATTTCTCCACACATTTCTATCTCGGGTCATAACAATGTTAATCCCCTTTACCAACATGTCCTGCCTTATGCCTCCCCCCAGGTCCTCTTTGGTGTTCCTCTGCTACTCCTTTCAGGAATCTGCACTTCAGCTATTCTTCGTATTGGGTGATTAACGTCTCGACGTTGAACATGACCAAACCATCTTAACCTATGCTCTCTCATTTTGGCATCAATTGGTGCCACACCTAGACTTCCCCTAATATACTCATTTCTAATTTTATCCTTCTTTGTCACTCCACTCATCCATAAAAGCATTCTGATTTCCGCCACATGCATTCGTTGTTCCTCTTTCTTTTTCATTGCCCAACATTCAGTTCCGTACATCATAGCCGGTTTTATGGCTGTTTTATAGAATTTTCCCTTCATTGAAATTTTTCTGTCACACAACCCACCACTCGCTTCTTTCAACTTCATCCATCCAGCCCTAATTCTACTGCATGCATCTCCATCTATTTCTCCATTACTCTCCAACACCGATCCCAGGTACTTAAAACTATTGCTTTTTACAATCAGTTCACCATCCAAAGATACCATTTTATTTGTAGTAACTCCATCTTTAAATGAACGTTCCAAATACTCTGTTTTTGTCCTACTAAGTTTTAAACCTTTTTCCTCCAGAGCTTATCTTTACTGTTCCATTTTTTATTCTAAGTCTCTTTCACTATTTCCTAATAACACTACATCATCAGAATACATTAGGCACCATGGAATGCTACCGTGTAGTTTCGCTGTTATCTGGTCCAAAATTAATGAGAATAAATACGGACTAAGCACAGAGCCTTGGTGCAATCCTACTTTCACATGAAATTTTTCAGTCTCTCCCACACCTGTCCTAACACTAGTCGTTACTCTCTCATACATATCTCTCACAATCTTTACATATTCGTCAGGGCCTCCTTTCTTATTGAGTGCCCTCCACAGAATCTCTCGAGGAACTCTATCATATGCTTTCTTAAGGTTAATGAATACCATATGAGCGTTGGTCTCTTTATTCCTGTATTTTTCCACCAGTTGCCTTACAATGAAAATTGCATCTCTTGTTGATCTGCCCTGCATAAAGCCAAATTGATTATCGGATATTTCGGTTTCTTCACGTATCCGTCTATCAATAACTCTCTCCCATATTTTCATGGTGAGGCTAAGTAGTTTTATATCCCTGTAGTTTGTACATTGTTGTATGTCTCCCTTGTTTTTGTAGACAGGTACTAATATACTGCTTCTCCATTCGTCTGGCATTTGTCCAACTTCCATAATTCTATTAAATAGAGCTGCTTGCCCACTTATACCTATTTCTCCCAATGCTCTCCATAATATATCATGTTTATTAATTACCTGTAACATACCTGTTTTAAAAATTGAGATGCTTACTCTGAAGGGGGTTAGGGGCTAATTGATACTAATGGATAAGTGGGGTCAATATGGAACTTTATAGAAGGTGAAACAAGCACCCACTGATACTTGGTGCGCGAAGGCAACTCGTGTTTTTGGTAGGAGAGCTAAGGTCGTGGGACGTTTAGGGTGTTATGGAATGGGATTACTAACTACTGACCAGTGGCGGCTCGTGGCTTTAGGGACAGGGTCGGCAAGGTTTTTGCCTCCTCAGATAGGTATACCATCTAATTGCAAGGCTTCAATCATCATAGAAGGTTTTTGATTTTTAGTTTTTGTTTTTTTATTTATTTTTTTTTTGTTTTTTTCACATTAGATTTAGATTTAGATCCTAAACATGTTTATAAATTAACTTTAGTCTATGTTGTTTGGACGTAGCAAAATGGGTTATAACATCATCGTAAAATTTATTAATGTGTTGGAGATATTTTAATAGTTTTTTCTATTGACATTTGAGAAAAGCTTGACATACTCTTTTGTTTCATGGTGTTTTGACACTTTTGAGACAAGAGAAATCCCGTTCATTTAAGAGGAAACACTAGCGATTAACAGGTAGCAACAAACGCGTTCCAAGATTGCGGCTGTAATTTTGAATATTTTGTGGAGATATTTGGCACACTTATTCGTAATATAATAAAGATTTGACGATACAGAGCCCAATTTCAGAAATATGTTAGTATGTGGAAATTACTCTATAACTAAATAAAATATGTATTGCAAAAAGGAGCCTGTACCGCCATTAAGAAAGACAAAAAAATACACTTTTTCAAATAAACTTTTTTATCCCGTGCCTAGACTTTGTATCACATTGAAACTACCAAAAATCGATTTTTTTTAACAAGAAATCGAACGTCACTGACTTGGCAACATTTCGCCCCTATCTGTATAAAAATTATTGTTTTTGATAGTATAAACGTCACTGTCAGTGTCGAATCACCGACGCACTGTTGCCTCACTTTTGAAAGTTCGTAGAACTTTCGGAATCTTGGACCGCATTTTTGTTGCTACCTGTTGATCGCTACTGTATCACCTTAAGGCAAAAGTTGGTAGCAATGAGAGAATTCATGACAATAATTTATTAATTTCGGGAACAGTTTGTGGCAATGAATTGCAGTATATAAAATTATACATATTTTGTAACTTATCCCATCTTCCGAAAATATTTGGATCAGCATATAAAACTTTTAATTCATTTCTTTAGTTGTCTATTTGATTAAAGAATGATGCATAGTTTTAATACACTTGTCTAATTGATACTTTGAAAATTCTTTGGCGTAACTTTTAAATTTTTGCAAAGCTTCAAAAATTTGCAAATCTTCAAAATTTGAAAAAAAAGGAGTATCTATTTGCAAAATAATAATAGTATCAAAAATTTCAAAATATACTTGTTTTTCGAGATCTGTGTCATACTTTTGTATTTTTTGGGGGTGTTCGGAAATATCAAGCGAATCGAAAATGTCACTGCGTATATTATATTGAAAATTACTATCTCTGAGATTTTTTACCAGCTTTGTTATCCTATTTTTGGAATAAATAATGTCAGTTGACTGATTTTCAACAACATTGAATATCACATCAATTTGGGTAAACACTTTCTTAAAAATATGTAAAAAAATATTAAAAGAATAATCATTTAGTAAAGTTTTCAAACCGATTGTTTCACGAATCGAGATAATATCATCACTTGCAAAATTGTCGCCTTTTTTAATAAAATAAAATTAAAATCTTCCAAAAGCTGTTTACGAAAATCTGCTACAGTGAAAATTAACCAAGATTTAAAATTCCAAAAGCTACTTTATTTCATAATTAATTTCATCCCGAGCGCACTTTAGATTTACGTGACTTGCCTGCTGCTGTGTCTACCTATCACCGATCGGCAGATTGTTTATGTGCCGGACCCTGCCATTCAAATACGGGTGAAATTATAATGAAATGTATAATTGGTTGTCTAATATTCCAGAGCGCAGCGCTTCAAATCGTAGATCTAGGGACGGCTTGCCGTCAAGCGAAGCTGATCTTATAAAAAAGAATTCATACAATCGCAATCGGATGCACGGCTGGGATTATTAATTTGAAAAGTTTCTTACGCGTAGGGATCACGTAACGTATCGGATTGATCGAATTCTTTTAAAAACAATGAATTAAATTTAGTCTGTATTATCTCACAGATTTTTTTTATTTTACAGAAACAAATATCATCAACTCTGGATTAAATTAAATATTTAGAAAATCTACAATATGTCCATAATGTGTGGGTCGACACTGCCGACCCTGCCGACCCTGACCGGCCGCCACTGCTACTAACACCAAAGAATTACAAGGCTATTTACAGAGATGCTCTTAATGAAAATACACAGAAAGATTCTAACCTATTGAATAGGTCAATTTGGGCCAAAGTTAGCCTTTTTGAAGTCACAGCTAATTTGCTGATTAATAAGGAGCCTTATTAATGCCATAATGACATATTAAACCGATATACTCCTTTTTACAATAAAAATTTCTGGTGTATATAAAATCCACTAATCAATATAGGTCTAAAACTAAATAAACAATGATCTAAGACCATACCAGAAACATAAACTATACCAGAAAAATACATAAACTTGAAAACACTCGATTGAAAATTTCTATATCCCGAAGTGTGAATATTTTTATTTTATTTCTCTATTAAACCGGAGAACACCCTATTGCAATTACAGTTTTTGTTTAATATAAATTCACTGACCTATTAAAGTCTAAAAATAAATATAACCATAAAAAATGACTATATCGGAAGCATAATATACTGACAAAAACAAATATATAGCACTTAAATTGACTCCAAGCTTGTTGAATGTTGTACTTAATGCAAACAATTAAACTCCAATAAAGCCTATACCCACATCGCTGATGAGGAGAGTATGGGTTTCATTGGCTACCCATTCATTGACAATTCAACAATTTGTATGCAATAATCCATAGAAATATACGGTCGAGTTTTTAAGAGCATCGACGTTCAGAGATTAAATCTCATGCCCTAGAAAAAGCTCTAAAGTTAATCAAATCAGTACCTCGTTTATTTTGCGATGTAGTTTTTAGTCCAGGGTAATAAGGTTTTTTTCATGACACTTGAACAGCCAGGGTATTGAAGCGTTTTTTCGACAGGTAATACCTATACGCTGTGAGCTCGTACGTAGAGGGGATATTTACAAATTCGCGAGCGCCAGTAGTGACAAGTCTGTAAACCTTTAACGGGAATTTGACATAAATGCCAATGTGATTAATTTAAAATTAAAATTAAAAACATTAATTATAAAAAATATTAGTTGGTCAAAGCTGTAGTATATAGTTTTACCTTAAATATACTTACGTTTTAAATACTGAATTTAAGTTGTTTTATTGTTCTATTAATCTATTAACCAATTAATCTTAGCGCCATCTACACGATAATTGTGAAAGTGTCCGAAGTAAGAAATTCATATTTTGTGAATAGAACGTCAAAATGATTAGCAAAATCTTAAAAAAATCGATTACAATTTAATTACTATTTTGCGTTGTAAATATTAAGCGAGAGCAATTAAATAATAAATTTAAAAATTACCGGTGAAAGTTGAATTAGTAGTCCGCTAGGAGCGACACCAGCGAAGCTCACAGCGTATAAGAGCAAATTGTAACTATTTCCTGCGTAGGATCTGGCCATTTTTATTTATAAATTGTTAAGTGTCAAAAAATGGCATTTTTCACTTTTTTTCAAACCAATGGAAAACAGTTAAACTTATGGTTTTTTTAGTACAAATATTTTCGAGACTATGGAAAAAGTTTTAAAATGGCTTATTACAAAGTTTGCTATACTCATTTATTGTTAATATAATTGCGAAAAAAGGTCGGAATTGGAAAAAAAATATTTTTGCAATAACTGTTGTAAAAATTAGTGTACAGCTTTGAAATTTTTGTCAAATAAGGGTTCTTTGGTGCCTAATATGTGATAAAAATTTCAAAGAGATCCATTCAATTGTTTAAATCTTATTCAAATTGTTTATCCCAGGGAGCATTTTTTTCCAATAACATAAGTCAGAAGAAAATGACGTTAGAACCATTCCAAAGTTGTCAAATGAAAGAAGATGAGCTATATTTTCAACTTGGTTTAAAAAAAGTTTTTTTTTTAACTCCTTTATTCACACGAACACGACTACCGCTGAACTGTTCCGCGCTGCAGTAAACAAAGTCAAGATAGCCATGATGATCGCCAACATCCGGAACGGATAGGCACTTTACGAAGAAGAGTCGCAAACCTCTACTAAAGGAGAAACCACCACAACAAGAAAAATTAATTATGAGCTTACTCCTATTGCACTGTTTATTTTCGGAGGTTGCCAATCCAAATAGCAGTTGTAGCTTTGGAAACTGTTGCATGAAAGATTTATTTCGTGCAGCATGGATAAGCGGTCAATCAATTTGGCATCATTTTACTGATCTTTTGCTTTGTACTTTAGCTTCCAATATGATTTATAGTAATTCATATCTTTTACAAATTACAACCAATAGAATAGAAAAGAGAGTAAGAAACGGTTCCCCAATAGAAAGACGGTCAGTGGAAAGACTACGAAAACGAGAAAAACAGACAGAATTATGTCTATACCAAAAGAAGAATCAGAAGAAAGTTCATTATTATATGTGACAGTTTTCATTATTCGTGACATTATTATATTCTATAAAGTTTTTTGGACAGAGAAGGACAATACTAGAACTTCACAGCAAGACCACTGAAATTATAAAAAGCATCAAGAAGAGACAGCTGTAGTCATTCAGACATGCAATGAGTGGTCTCAAATATAGGTTGCTACAAAATATTATGCAACGGAAAATAGCAGACACACGTAGTCCAGGACAAAGAAAGTCCTTATGATTGAAGAACACGTTACACTGGTATGGTATTGATACAAATATGCTATTTAGAGTGGCAGTGAATAAAATTAAGATATCATCATCATCATAGTCATTAACATCTTAGTAGATGTGTTGTGGTTCATAATTGGGCTTCAGCAGCTCGGACAGTTTGATTGATAATATTTCTCCACTGGTCGCGGTCATCAGTTACATGTATTGCCTCAGTATACTGTTTGTTGAGAAGCTTTTTAGTAATGTCCGCCCATCGCTGTGGAGATCTTCCGCGTTGGCGTTGAATCTGAGGCCTTCCTTGGACCACCAACCGCTCCATTTTGTGATCACTTCGATGGATATGACCAAAGAACTTTAAAATTCTAGAGTAAACGGTACTGGAGAGACGCTGATCTGGTTTAATTTCCGAGCCGTCCATGGAATTCGAAGCAGGCGTCTCCATGTCCACATTTCAAAAGGCGTCTATACGTCGTCTATCTGATTCTTTGACTGTCCATGTCTCGCATGCATAGTAAAATATGGAAAAGACCAGAGTTGAAACGAGTCTCTTTTTGTTTGTCATAGTAATGTGACGATCACGCCAGACCCCGTTTAGTTCACTCATTGCTGCTCTTGCTAGTTGAATGCGTCTTCTAATTTAGGGTTCACAACTGCCTGTGTTATTAACTAGAGCTCCAAGATATATCATAGATGAGACTACCTCGCATCCCGCAATAGTTTGGGTTTCAGGAAACTGTTGTTGGCGATCAATAACCATGATTTTGGTTTTGTTTTAGTTAACCATGAGTCCAAATTTAGCACTTTCTACCTCGAGTTTTTTTAATAATTCAGTAATTTCTTCTGGAGTAGAGGCTAGAAGTGTAGCGTCGTCTGCGAAACGCAAGTTAGATATCTTAACACCACCTAGGTTTACTCCTCCCTCCCAACCATCCAAGACTCTGCGCATTATGAACTCCGAATAGATGTTAAATAATAAGGGAGATAAAACGCATCCTTGGCGTACTCCCTTCTCCAAAGTGCATTTGTCAGACAGGTATCCGTCCATTCGAATATATGCCAGGTTATCTTGATACAGTTTGCTAATAAGGTGAGTCGAGTGTTTAGGTACACCCATTGTCGTCAATATGTTCCATAGTTTGTCCCATCTAACATTACCAAAGGCCTTTGTATAATCGACGAAACATATAAATATCGGGATCTGGTATTCTCTGGCTTTTTCTATGATGTTTCTTACATTACGGATTTGTTTTCTAGTACCTCTGCCCTTTACAAATCCAGCCTGCTCAGGTGCTATTTGCCAACTTATGAAGTTTTCTAGACGCCGTTGCAGTATGTAGAGGATCACCTTACTGGCGTGTGATATTAGAGCTAATAGCCTGTAGTTGTTACAATTATTTGTTGAACCTTTCTTATGAAGAGGTATGATTATGGTCTTTCTCCAATCCTCAGGCCAGACGCCTGTGTGCCATATTTCATTACACAATCGATGTAATATTTTCACTCCACATTCCGGAAGATGCTTCAAGACGTCTGCAGTAATGAGATCATATCCTGCTGCTTTGTTTAACTTAAGTCTTTTTAAAGCGAATTCCACCTCGGAAAAAGTATGTCAGGTTCAGATTCAAAACTAGTGTGGTGTGTCTCTGTTGAAGGAGAATGGAAAGTGGAGGTCTGGCAGTCAGGTACAAACGGGGTGTCCGCTGGCATCTGGTCCGTATTGGCGTATAAAGACTTACAATACGCCCTCCAAACATCAATAACCTTGTCCAAATCCGTCTGTACATTACCTTCATCATCTTTGATAGACCAAGATTTCTGCTTGAATTTACGTGTAAGTAGTCTGACTTTATCAAAGAGTTCTTTGGTGTTATTTGTGTCGGCATGTAGTTGAATTTCTCTGCAGATTTTCTCTATATGTTTGTTTTTGTCTCGTCTACAAGCAGCCTGAATAGCTCTAGATAGCTGTCGGTACTGGGAATTCCTGAGAGGGTTCTCGATTCCAGCAACTTTAAGTTTTCTACGTTCTTCACCGAGGTCAAAAGTATCTGCAGACATCCACACTTTTTTTTGGTCCGATTGAGACGGCATTAGACTGTGCCTCGCAGTCAGTCAAGGTCTGTATCAAGGTATTTTTAAAAGATAACCAAATCTTTTCGGAATCATGAGTGACGATAGTTGGTAAAATATTTTCGAATCTTTCATTACATTGGCTTTTAAATTGTTGTGTATCTTTTATTTTTGATATCCTCTTGTTTCGGAAATTAAGATATATTTGATGGTAATCATCGTTCTGAAAGAACATAGTAGATAAACAAGGAAGGGGTGGATATAGTTCCATTGTATTTTATGAACAATACTGGTGAAATGTATTTACAATTACTGAAAGACGTGGTTAATCCATGGACGCGATTCCTCAATACGGATCACGATATTAATATCTACACAGAGTAGAGTGTGCAGAACTTCCTGCCCTCGTTAATAACGTAATGTTTCATTCTGTGTTTAAATTTTTCAAAAATACTTAATATTTTTCTCAGGATCCGAAAAAAATTAATGCATTTAAGTAGCATTCGTCCAAGATTTTACACCTACCCCCTTGAGGATACTTTTTCTATAATAACCGAATTGTAAAAACTGTAAACATTGTACATGTTAGGATTGTCAGGATTGTATCTACATATTTATAGGATGTTATTTTGCATCGTTAATGGAAATCAATCTCAATTTCATGTTCATCTTGATGTTTTGATTTCAGCTTCGTAAAAATAAATGTTAAATGTTTATTTTGAGAACCATTTCCGAAGCGAAAATCCGAAAAACAATGTAGAATGGACAGACTAAAATGTTTGGGACTAAACGGAAGCTGCACATAGTTTAAAAAACATGTATTTCAATGAATTGCAATATATAGGGTGCGCCAAAAGTAGGGAGGAAAAGGAACTAACAAGGAATCGAAAAACGGGTGTTCCATATTTTTCAAAAATCCTTTGGAATGACATGAAACACGACTACAAACTCCAGCCCCTGGAGGACGATAAAAATTGATTTATCAACTTTAAATTTCTATAAGTTGTTTTGTGATTACATTGCCATCTATGAGGATTCGAAAAGAAGTTCTGATAAAACTTTTATGTTTTTACCTAGACCCCTAATCTGCAGTGAAAAATGTGGTCTTCCATTTAATAGTTCAAAGTTGTACCCCGCCCAACCCCAGGGGTGTTGAAGTGCGGATTCGTGCTTGGTACTATTCGATAGACTTTTAAAAAATATTACACACGTATTTCTTGTTTTTCATCTTCGTATTTCTCGAGCTTTAAGGCCGTTTCTATAACTTACCTATGGTATGACGATAAATATTTTTTCTGATTTTAGCGCCATCTGTCAACAACGAAAGAAATGCTCCTTTTAAAATTACATAAATATTTTTCAATGAGGAAGCTAAATATGCAATAAAAAATGGGGATTCTTTAAGTTGTCCCAAATCGCTTTAAGGGGTGTTGCTGGGGGTCGTGTTTGGTGCCATTCATATCTTTGGTGCCTATCCATATTTTTTTAGTGTCTGGATTCGGTGTTCATGTCGAGAAATATTAAATCATCCCTCTCGTTTTCCAATACTCTTTAGATTAGAAATAATAGTCCTTTAACTGCTAACACAACAACAAATAAATTAAAGACCAATTGAGTTATTAAAAATAACTTATAAGGTTAAATAATTAGGCATAAAACTATAATCTGACTATGCTGACGTTGAAGAAAAAGTAACAAAACCAACAACGAGAGCAACAAAAATGGCTGGATGTCTATACAATACAATAATGCGAAATAAAAACATTGGCATTGAAGCTAAATCGAGAAGAAATAAAGCTCATATAAAGCCTACAATGACATAAACTACAGAAACTGGCGTAGAAACAACAAAAAATAAAAGATTCTTTGAAACAACAAAAATAAAGGTACCTTCTTCGCGGCATAGCTGAAAAGACTCATTTAGACAGAGTAAAAATTGAACACATAAGAACTAAATTATAGCAGACGATATTATTGGTTGGGTGCTAATAAAAAAAAACTATAATGAATATAAATACACTAATGTTACGGGAGCAAAGTATGCTAAATGTGCAGTCACTCGAGTACTTTGGGGACCTATTGGGTTGTGAAGAGTAGGTCCTAAAACCAAAAAAAGTAAGGTAAAATTTTTTCATTTTAGTGGGAACTTACCATTTTTAATTTAATTTTCCATTTCCAACAATCGTTTTTTTAGATTAAAGCGCCATCTATCCATAATTCGAAAAAATGTCTCGAATAAAAGTTACTTATTTTTACGTAAGGAATCCAAATCTGCAATAAAAAGTGAGGGCTCCCATTTAAGATTTTAAAGTAACCCCCCACCACACCTCCGTCGGGGGTCGTGTTTGGTGCCATTCGATATATTTTTCAAAAATATTGAATAAAAGTGTATTTTTCAGTTTTTCCATCTGATGTTTATTTCGTGAAATATCGCGGGATTCGTATCTAAAATATTAGATTTACCCCCACGCCTCACCGTGGGAAGTCGTGTTTGGTATGATTCGATAAATTTTTGAAAAATATTGAGTACGTATTTTTTTAGTTTTTCGATCTGTCATTAATTTCGCGAAATATTCGCTTTTATCTTGTGAAAATTTGGGACTCACCCATTTCCTTACCCCGCACCGCCCAAATCGTTAGATTTTTGAAATATACACTGTTTTGCATTCTCCTTAACTTACCTTATCTTAATTTGACGATTTCGAGTTTTTTTAAGGATAGATTTTTTTTTCGGCTCCTCCTTAACGAACTCCCCTGCATTAAGAACCAATATACGGTAGATGTACATTTTCAGGGTACAAGGTTTCTCCCCATGTAATAATCTAACGCGCTCCAGTAACTGCCAAAATCCCCGCTTGGGCTCTCCTACCATAACGTAAATGGAGCTGAAAAATAAATTAATGGTGAAAATTACTCTATGTATAGGCAATCCCGAAAAGGTAGAGTAAAAATCCAAACATTCATGTAGCAGCTAGCCCAGTCGGGATAGCATTTGACCTTGCATTATGAACTGAACCACATTTAATTTTTATAATCTTTAGGGGGGGTCAATAGTAGTATAAATTTAAAATCTCGGCTGAATTTGACGGTTGCGTTAGCCGCCATCTTGATTTTAAACGAGAACGGTTTTTGCTTAATATCTCCGCCATTTTCAACTTTTCGACAAAAAATATATAACCTGAAAGTGTTGAAAATGCGATTTTCTATAATTTCGTTTACTACAATTTTTTTGGTGCGGTCCATATTTTCCGAGTTATGGGGAAAAAAACAGTGACAGTTAAAGCATAATTATTGATTTATTGAATTATCTCGTTTATTATTACATTTACAACAAATTTTATCCTATAGAAAAATGAAGAGAATTAAATTTTGTACAATTTTGATCTCTTTCATTTTTTTGATAAAATCAATATTTAAGGTAGTACATATGCAGTAAAAACGCGAGCGTAAGACCCGATTGATTTTAAAGCAATTGTTTTTGTTCAATACCTTCCCCATTTTCAGCTTTCCACAAAAACTGTAAGGACTGAAACTGTTGCAATTACGATTTACTACAATTTTTCGAAATAACCAGTGGCGGGTCTAAGAGGGGGGGGGGGAAGAATGGGAAAATTCCCCCCAAGTCCGGGGTCCAAAAGTAAAAAAAAATTGTTGAAATATTAAGATATGTTAGCTGACATGAAATTTAATTACCGACAGACAAATTCAACCAATAAAACCCGCTAGTTAATAAAATTAAGTGAACTTAATGCATATAAGTTATTATTTATGTCTTTTATGTACTTAGTTTGGTTGGTGTTTAATTGGAAGTTTCAAAAATTGTATAAAATATAATTCTCTTTATTTTTGTTTATGTACAATTATGTCGTAAAGTTAATAATAAATAAGACAATTCAATAATTATGCTTCCCCTCCGCTTCCACTATTTTCCTCCTTAACTCGGAGAATATTGATCGCATAAAAAAATTGTGGAAAATAAATTGTAGGAAATTGCGTTTCCAACAATTTTAGTTCCTACCGTTTTTGTCGAAAAGTTGAAAATGGCGGAGATATTAAGCAACAACGGTTCTCCTTTAAAATCAATATGGCGGCTAATGCAACCGCGGAATTCAGTCGAGATTTTAAATTTACACTACTATTGATCTCCCCTAAAGGATAGAATTATAAAATTTGGGGAATATCGGAAAAAGATTCAATTCAGTAATTATGCTCCCCCCACCACTTTTTACTATTTTCCCACTTAACTCGGAAAATATTAAACGCATGAAAAAAATTGTTAAAAAGAAATTGTAGGAAATCAAATAATATTTGGAACAATTTAAGTTGAAAATGGCGTAGATATTGAACAACAATTGCTACAAAATCAATCAGGTCTTACGCTCGCGCAATTATCGCATACATACTACCTTAGATATTAACTTTAGCAAAAAAATGAAAGAAACTAAAATTGTGTAGAATTCAATTATCTCTATTTTTGTATAGGAACATTTTTGTCGTAAAACTAACAATAAACGAGATAATTTAATTATGCTCTGTTTATATATAACTGTCATTATTTTCCGCTATAACTCGGAAAATATCAATGGCATGAAAAAATTGTAAAAACAGAAATGATAGAAAATAACATTTTCAACAATTTTCGTTCTTATACTTTTTGTCGAAAAGTTGAAAATGGCGGAGATATTGAGCAAAAACCGTTCTTGTTTAAAATCAAGATGGACGCTAACACAATGGCGGAATTCAGTCGAGATTTTAAATTTACACTACTATTGACCCCCCCTAAAGATTTAAAAAATAAAATTTGGGGCAGCTCCTAATACAAGGTTAGGTCTGTTATTCGTCTAACCCGACTGGACTAAGGTGGATGACATTTAAATAAAAAATTCGCCTAGAAAAAAGAAGGAAAAAAAGAAGGAAAAAAAAGAATTTTAGTTGAAAAAATTTTCAAACAAACAAAACACACTATTTAAACCACAATTTGTTCACTAATTGAAACCAAGTGCAAGGGAGTAAAATAAAGGTTTGAAATTTTGTTACCTCAGAGGGTGAGAATTTAAAAGACTTACATTTCATGAGGAAATCATTGTACATATCAAGTGGTACTGTCAACACAACATAATTAATGTCGACACAACTAAAATTGCGCTGTCTTATTTTTTAAACACAGGATGTGTATTTGAAGGGGAAATGAAGCTGAAAAAATGGCAAAATTTCGCAATTTTTTCGTCCAGCATCGATTTGTACAAAAATTTGAGATTAGGCTCATTTCACCCTCTAGTTCATTTTCTATATTGAGCCGTTGTACGCTTGTGGTTTTTTAAGGGTGAAAACTACCCCTAATTGTAAAAAATTATAAAATAATATTTTAAACATTAATATTGTCAACATTTGTTTTTAATTAGTTACATAATGAATGTTTTATGCTTTAAGATATACTATCATAATATTTTAACCCTTAAAACCACCCTTCTTCTTGGAGCTATATATAAAAAATCACTTATCATAAAAGATTAATTTCGGCTTTCATCGATTTACATAAAAAATTGTGATTAGGATCATCTCACCCTATACTTCATATTCTATAACATGCTCAAGGGAGTCGATTATTTTTAGGGGTGTAAACTACCCCTTATTTTCAAAAATTATATAAAAACGTTGTAAACTTTAATATGGGTAAAATTTGGTTTTGATTGGCTAAAAATAATGATTGTTTTATGCTTTAAGATGTAATATCATAATATTTCATCCCTTAAAAACCACCCTTAAGAACATTACAATTTTTATAAGTAGATAATTTAATAGATCTATACAGAAAAAAAAGTAGAAATAATGAATTACAAAACATTTATTTACACAAAAATACGAATTTACAAATATGTAGAAGTACAAATACAAATAGTTATTAAGTCATCTTCCAGTATACGAACTAGTTATGTGGTATTATTATACATGCATTGAAAATGTTCCATAAGCGGACTATTCGAGTATTTCGAAAAAAAAAAAATTCGTTTTATATACATAGCTCCTTCATTTTTAACGATAAAAAGTTTCTTCGTAAATGATTTTGTAGTATTTTAAAGAGCTATAAGAATGTGTAAATTAAATTCCGTTAGATCCCTTACTTTTTAATTGGGGTGGGTTTAAACGGTTCGAATAAGGGGGTGTTTGCTCGTAAATAGAAGTTTTAAATAGCTATATCTCACTAACTGTTCCCTATAATGAAAATATGTGGACAATATAATTTTAGCTATTAAAAAATCTACAATTTAGTAGTCTATCATTTTTTTCGTATCTCCAGTATTTTCGGAGATATTTTGAAGTAAAAGGTGAAAAATACGAAATTGCAAAAAATCAATTTTTCTTTAAACTCCAATTATTCTAAAATTAGGCCTTTTAAATAGGTCAAGCTCCTTTGGTGTATTGACGATACAAATATACAAGGAATTACAGAAAGGTAAAGACCAGTTTTTAATTAGTAGGGTAGTTAGTGGGTTATTTTCATTGATTTTTTCGTAGAGAAAAGCAGGTACCGACATTCTTTTTTTTTATTATTTTTAAGTATAATTTTTTATTATTATTTTTTGAAATTTTTAATTATATACTTGAAAAAAGATAATTTAAGTTTTCTTCGAAAAATGCAAATTTTTTCCGTTATTTGGCTTTGAATATTTCAAATTATGCATTTGACGAACAAGGCTAAATTTAACATGCCGTATCTCGGTTTGTATTGGTCTTAAAGATATTATAGAAAAATAATTTAGTTTGTGTAATTAAAAGGTACAATTTTTGTATCTGCAGTTTTTTTGATTAAATGCATATTTTTCGAAGTATTCTCAAAAAACCTTCTAAAAAAGTCGATTTTTTCGACGAAAAACTGCTACTTTGAAGCGCGAATAACTCGAAAAATATTAGTTTTACGAAGAAAATGTAAAAAACATTTTTTTCTTAGAATCAGTCTTTACATCGATTTACATGGTTAAAGTGTAATAAAAAATTGCCACCTTCGAGATGGGGTGGCAACCACCCCCAAGGTTTTAGCGTACAGCGGCATGATATAGAAAATGATTCTTGGGCTATTTCCTACCTTCTGTTAAAATTTCAAGTAAATCCATGCTGGACGAAAAAATTGCGAGCCAAAATGCTTCATTTCCTCGACTAAGAGACATACTTATGTCCAGTTGCACCAGCAAATAAACGATTGATTTGGATTGACCGTTTATTTTAAAACATAATTGTCAAATAACTGTCAAATTAAAAACAGAAGTTTTAACAATTCTCCCAAAAAATATTAAAGTTGAACATTTTTCGAGGGAAAAGAAAAGTGTTCTGTTATTATATTTGATGGTAAAAAATTTAATATTTTTATTTGTCAAAAAAAATAATTTTTTTCAATCCAGTTTTCTTGATTTTGTGTTTATTTTTTTCATAAACTAATTACCATTATAGTGATTAGTTTATGAGAAAAATATATTATATATGCTGCATCAACTGTTATACATTTTTGATATCAGTACAAGGAGGAGAATCCAAATAAAAAATAAAAAGAATTGGGAGTAATTTAAAAAAAATAAGTGATGATACTGGGGTGAGAGGGTGTTTTTTTCGGCAAGCATAAGTATGACATAATGTCTCCCCCTTCAAGTATTATTTGACGTGTTATTGAGTTTTTTCTAAAAATCAGTGGTTTCAAAGTTATTTAAGGTGGATAGTTTTATCTGAAAATAAATGTATAATTGTATAAAAAATATATTACTTGAATATAGATCATTTTCACTAGTTCTTAACATTATTCAAAATATAGAACTAATATCAATAGAGTACTGAGAATCGGAAATTTTTAAGTGTAATATTATTATTAACACAAACACCTTTTACTTTTTAATGGAAACTCACGCCGTACAGAAAGTTCATTAGGGTCTCAATAACGTTCCAACACACCCTATTTCATGTCAAGCATCAATTTGTGCAAAGGATATTGATGATTTTCATGAAAAATTAGATCCTCTCCTCTCGCGATCTTTTTTCCCGCCACCGTCTTTCGTACGAGACTAAAATATTATCTGACTTTTTTGTATCACTTTACCATTTGACATATTGCCTTGTTAGTACAATGGCCTTTATGTTTGGACTTATTATTGAATTTTCCCAGTCCATGATTGCTGGAGTAAATGTAGATGAAGGGAATGGAGTTTGGCACTTATTTCCTTTTATCTAAATTTGCTTTATTTTATCTCTGTAGTAAACACAACAAAACTAACGTTATAATAAATAGAATTTCCAAGGTAATATTGATACAGTGCAATTCGATAATATGTGGTAGAGAAGAGAAATAAATTACAAAAACATTTATTTTAAAAACCCCAAAATGGGCTACAAATACAATACATAACGTTGTCGCTCTAAAGAGAGCATCATCTGTGTTCTTTGCACCCTAACCATAGATAAAATTACCAAGGATCTGCCCTAAGGCACTATATGGCTTTCCACGAAGCACGTGGGTTGTTGAGTTGAATTATCTGTCTTCACATACAGAAAGGTAAAAGCCTACTCAGTAAACTCAGAAATAAATTACTACCAATTAACAAGTACTCATACGTCAAGGGAAGGATGTGTTAATAGAAGAATAATTAAAGAGACAGAGATATACTGAGAGCCCAGATTGGTAATATTTGTTAATCATTTTAAACACCACGAGAGTCTATAACTTAATAGTATAACTTAAAAGAAAACCTGCAATTTTTTTCAGATATTTTTGGAACGTTCGCTGCTTTCAAAAATCCGAAAAACTGTTTTTTAGGGTTTTTTTAGCCTTCCATGGGGTTCTGTCATTTTTGAATGTTCTAATGGACCCAGTTAATTTAATTTATATTTGACAAATCTTCATTCTATCTATTTTGAAGTCTATACAATTAATTAAGGGAAAAATTCCCATACTTGGGAAAAATTTCCATCTCCTAAATCAGCAGCTTTTCTTAGCTTTGAAGGTGGCAAACCTTATGAAAAAATCTGAAATAAATTAGAAATACATATAGTGTTTGATAAAGTACACAAAATAAAAAAGAATGTGTGTACTGTGTACGCACGTAAGAAGTTATAATTCTATTATATAATTTCAAAGAAGTAAATATACTTGACAAGTTATTTGTATTTCATTTAAATATTAAACTAACTTTCTTACCTACCACTTTTAATTTTTTGAAGTTATACTTCTTTACGGGCGTAATGACGGTGAAATTTTATATGGTAAAACCTAGCGACCGGGCGCATGCGCATTATAACTTTGTTCTGATTGGATGTTCAAATGACATGACAAAAATTATCCAATCTGGCAGCTGTGGGACTGTGGTTTGGTTATAATGTATGCTTGTTGCGTTTTAAAATTTGTAGGAAGAGAAACAACAAACAAAAAGTTAGTTAATGGTTATACTGCCTTTTTAAATAGTTTTCATATTATATTTTTGGACTTATTTACATAGAAGAGATGATTGTTGCATGCCAATGTGAAAGCTCATCAAACTGTGACTAGTATGCCTGCCGCAGATCTCGCTTATTCAAAGCTAAAGAATCTTTCACTGGTAAGTGTTTTATAAATAGTTGATCAAATTTTGTTATGATATTTGAACATAGGCACTTTGCACGACGCAAGTGATTGCGAAATTTATTAGTCGTTATACGGGCTCCGATACCTACCTTGAACCTACCAAAATACATAAGTAGTATGTAATAATTTTATTTACATAATTTGATTACCATCAAAATGTCTATCAATATTCACCTAATATATTGTTTTCTTACTCTATGTTTTGTTGTATTTTTTCAATTCTAAATCATTTCAATTCAAAATCAAAATAATTTGATTTACATAAGTTAAAAATGTCAAAAGGTTAATCTGTTTAGTTAGACGATCTTCGCACATAATGACAAGCTGTCTCTGTGGCTAAGTTTTAATGCGAGTGAAAACTTCTAAACACCATATAACTTAAATTGACAGTTTTTTGCTGTATTTTTAAAATTTATAACACACTATTTGCGAAATCTCATTTTCTTTAATGACACTAGGTATGAAATTTGTCAATATGGCAATTTCAATTGAAAATATGAATTATTTAATAAATATGCTAAGAAAGTTACAAGATTTATCCGCTACTCGCGCACGATCCCTTTTCGTATCCCCTTCAAGTAATTGCACACAGCTAATAGGCCCACAGCACATAATTCTTATATTGACTTATTGGCAGTAAAGCCGTTTCTAACGTTACACAAAATATTTTAAACATATTCAATATGTTCATTTCAAATACTGTTGCGATTTTAAAATGTCTGAAGTTAGGAAGAGCTTCCCAATCAATTATGGTGCACAAATCAGTTCACTTTAATAACGTCAGTTGTAAGTGCTCAAACTCACAACTCAATTACCTGCTATCGAAATGATGATGGCCTCTTGAGAAGGCAATCTTAGTTTCCAGGCATTATATTAATAACCAACAACAGCACTACAAACTTTCTCTATATTGTGTGGAGTCTTGATTTTTATCTTGTAAAAGAAATTGGAAATGGCAGACTCGCGTTCAATCAGATGGAATTGTTTTAGCGCCTTAAATAGTTTCAAAAACATATTTTTAGCCAGGCACTTTTTTTACTCAGCATAGTAAGGATTTTTTTAAATATAAAATGAATGTGCTTGGCTACTAAGTCCACTTGAAAGAGGACGAACTTACAAAAAAAATGATAGAATAATTACACTTTTAAAAAATAGAACTATTTTTATAATACAACATTTTTATTATTTATAGGAGAGAATATAAAATAATTTGACGATATAAAATACTTAAATTTCCAAAAATTACGCTATGATAAAAAAGTACTTTTTATAATAACACGGTTTTGATATAATATACAGGACACATGTTTCGAAAGAATAAAATATGAATTTTTGGTAGGTGTATTATTTTAAAATTATAATTCCAAAAATTACACTAGTATAAAATAGTATATTGTACAACAAGAGAGAAGAAAGACACGAGACTCTCACGAGCGCAGAGGTTTGTTGCAAATCCATCGAGGAAGAAATATGTCGCTTTCTCACGTGTTGTACACTGTACTTTTTCTATGGATGCGTTTTGTCAACAGTTCAAACTTCAAAATTAAATAATTTAGGTGCTTTTATGTAGATTATATGCCAAAAATGAAATAAAATACCTATTATACACATATGTAGGTATTTAATACTCTTAATATTTATATACTTTTATTTATTTAAAATTATAGTTATCAGTTATATTTGGATAGTTTTGAAAGGTAATTCCTGGTAAATTTTGATTTGACACATTTTATTTGACAAAAATATTTGTATTGTGCATGTTACCATGGAAACCGCGATTCTACGTATGGAACCACTGAGAAAAAATTATTCTCGCTGCAATGGCCGACTTTTCTCACAGCATGAGAAAATGTTCGTTTTAAATATATGTATGTAAGTAGTGAGAGAAGTTGCACATTGTATAGCATCCATAGAAAAAAGTACTTTTTATAATACCACGGTTGTTTAAAATGGTATATATAATAATTCAAAACGGCAAACAGGTGTATGTTCTCAAAAAATTTTGATAGTGTGTAAAAATTTTTTTATCATCAGCTAAGTACTTTAAACACATAACGTGCCATCATCAGAGCTTCGTCCTGTTATAAAACCTTCATAGAAGAGCAATTGCTAATAATAATTACCTTATTAAATATGAATTTTGAGTATACCAACTTTTAATTATTTATTAAAAAAATTTAAAAATATACGCAACAGCCGTGTTTGAACTAGGGAACTCTCGATCTGCAGTCTAATGCCACTGACCCACCATCAATTTGTAGATATCGATTTATTAACGTACTTTAAAATATCATTGCATGAGTCATATTTTTAAAATAGTCTGAAATAAAAAAATCGATTTATTCATACAGGGTGATTGATTAGTGGGGTAAAGCTCCGTAGATCCGCTATAGTAATAGATAGAAATAAAAGTTAATAACAAAAATTGTAGCCAACTTTGAATACAGATTGATAATCAGTAATCGTAAATTGTCAGTTTTAGACAATTCAGTCATGGCTTGCCTAAAATTTGGATAGATTTAGACCCGTAATTAATAATTTGCTCTGGAAAATGAAAATATTTCGAAAACTAATCAATTTAGACATAGGGAATGTTATATAAAAATTAAAGTACGGTAATGGTACCTTTCGATAGTGATATAAAATATGTACAGGGTGTTTTATTTAAAATTACTGAGAAAATAATTTACTTGCGTTTTGACTCACCCTGTATTCAATATAAAGAAAATTAGCAATATCGATTATTTATGAAAATTTTGACAATAAATAAAAAATATGGCAATAATAAACCATTGCCGTTGTGCTTATTTTTATTTATACAGGGATTAAACTTGTTACGATTTTCATATAAAATTGGTTATAACTAGGGAGCGGATTTATATGCGATCAATTTTGATGAAATATGTGCATATATGCAGTAAAAAATTACGAAATATGCGCAAGATATGCACAAAAATTCAAAAAATGCGGATTTCGATAAACTACAAATTTTCTGTTCTATCCTATTCTAGGGGATTCTTTTATAAGGGGGGCGGCAATCTTATTTATTATCTTTCAAATAAAATCATTATTTTTTATATATGCAATTTATTCATATTTTTTACAAAAACTGATACCAATAGTTACCTATTTATAATGAAACAACAATATCACTCTATATATCTTCAATTATAATTCACTACAATGTGTTTTTCCAAATTTTTTACGAGGAAACATTGTCTTTGATCAGATAAAATATTTTATAACTTGAAAAACTCCTTTCAACATCAACAGAAGTGAAGTAATTGGGGCGTATTTAAAATAACTTGTTAACCTTCCGAAGACCAACCTTTTTTTGTTACGCGGATGACCAAAAGGGAGAAAATGACCCCAGGTCAAAAATGTCAAAAATTACAATTTAACAGAAAAAATAAGTTTTTTTTTATGGCATTGACTTTATGTCATTCAGCCCGTCACAACATGAGGAACGACATGTAAAGAATTACGATTACCTCTCGTATGGGGTGGGGTAAATGAATCGTTGAAATCGCTCAGAACGCCAAGTCGACGGGGTTCGACTAGGTAGGTCGGGATATGCTTAATTTACCTATTAAACCTTCTTGATTATTCTAGGTTCAGCACACCGAGAATAATCTAATCCTAATCGCTTTGGCTTCGTCTTTTATACTGTCAAATATGGCATATATTGGCACGTTTTGCTTAATATATTGGCATACTCTAGCCCTTTCGCCACTGAATTCATTTTTACATGTAAGACACTGAAAATATTCAGTTTTATAACCAAAATTATTAATTTAGACACAAAATGTATATAATTAGTCATAAAATTCTCATTTGTCCGTTATAGGGAGGTGGGAACTTCTGGCCCCAACAGTAGTTTTGACTGGGATTTTAAGGTCCCATCAATAATAAAAAGTGCAATTACAAAAGAAATGTTTATAAAGAAATAAGGTATAAATGAAATTCACGTATGAGTGGAATGTGAAAAAACACTTTTTGCAAAACGGTAATAGAGATTGCAATTACTGTATCCAGCATCCAGCAATCCAGCTGGATCCAGCGCTTTTTTTTACATGCTGGATTCAGCAAACCGGGCTGGATTAAGCAGAGCGGATCCGCAAACCTCTCAAATTCGAAATAAGTTACTGACTGTCTTCATTGGCCCTTTATTCAAAGCCGTGAGTCGGCTTGCCATTATATCCCCCTAGGAGTAGCTCAGTATGCTGGAAAGTTTCTACAGCCTAAAAGTTTGCATCGAAAAAGCGTTGACAGACATTGATTCTGCGATACAATTCTCTGCTGGCGAGTGGTTAATAATCAACGAGTTGGTGGCCAGTCTCTAACCGGTAAAACTGGCTGTAGAAGCTCTTTGCAGAAGAGAGGCCACTTTGATAACGGCCGACACAACCATGACATTTGCCTTAGACAAACTAAATAGCCAGGACTCTATCGGAAACACTACGCAACATAATCGCGGAACGGTATCTCTCTGAAATTAAAGGTACCTTAATGTACTTACAAAATCAAAAAAATATGACGAAGGACGAAACAATCCTGGTTATTTTCCCATGCCGAAAAAGAATGCAATGCGCCAAGAGAGGAAAAATTTGTTGATTCGTATAAATAAAACAAGTTACTGTGGAATAAGTGTAAAGGGACATAATGAAAGAAGATGGGCGAACTAATCCGGAGTCCGTGAATTTTACTTTGGAACAAGAACTTAAGATTAAATTGAAACGAGAAAAAAAATTTTATAACCAAAAAAAATGGTTATCAAAAAGATTAAGGAATGATTTTGGAAAAAGAAATGGCAGTTTATGAGGCCAAAGGGGTGGAAGGCGATCATTTGTCAATGGTCTATGACTATTTGATGACCTTAAAATCGACCAGCACAGAGGCCGGAAGGGTTTTCTCCGCAACCGGCTGTATGTGCAGTTCTGTGTGAAGTATGTTGGTTAGGCCTATGTTTTTTAAGGTCTCACTTCCAAGACACTAAATAATTCATGTTTAAAAATTTAGAATACAGACAAAAAAACGTTAAAATCGTGTTTTTATTGTGATTTCACAATTTACTGGATCCGCGATGCGAAAACGCTGCGAAAATGCTGCTGGATTGCAATCCCTAAACGGGACATTGCATCAAACATATACAGTTTTTGTACGGCTTTCCTTCTTCTTTTGAGAACAACTAAAACATCTTTTACTGCTAGTTTATTTTGGAAGGTGATCTGCAATATTTGTCATAATTTTTTGTTTTTTGTGTGCCTACCTGGACGACCAGAGACTCTTCTTTTAATTTTGGCTTTGGATCTCCCCAAACTTAGCTTCACGTACTAAATAATGAAGAAAAGGAACATTGTCCTTTTTATTCTGAAGTTCCAAAAACATGATCCATGAATGGATTACAGATGCCATTATCAATTTGTAAAAAACTTTACACCACCACTTAGTAGATTTTCTGTCTAAATCATAGGTTGCAATCTTTTGATCAGCCAAATCAACCCCTCCCATATATTTGTTGTAAAATACTACAGCTTCAGGGCAATCAAAAGTAAATTTTTCGCCCGTTTTTAGTTTTCTTTCAATCTGTGATAGAGATGGTGAGTGGCAGTTTGATAAAAGAAATACTTCTTTAGCGTCCTTTATTACCTAACTGCCATTACGCCTTTATCATTTACCAATGAATCAGATACAACATGCGTGTTTACATTGGGACTCACGTCAGTAGCTTCGCCACTCCCGTTATTACCGTTTTCTTCATTCATTGAATGGCGTTCATCATCGCTGCTTATATCTGGTTCTTCAGTACTGCTGTTACCTTCTTTCTCTTCGTCGCTCATTTGGATTCCTGCTTCACTTTCTTCTTCGCTGTCTCCAGGAATATAGCCGGACTCATCAGGTGCTGAAAATGGTTCTTCTTCTGAGTCAGTTATATTATTTACAGTTTCTTATAACTCTTTTGCACTAAGATACCGATTTCGTCACATGTCTGAAAGAGAAAAAGTTTATTACTGATGGGTAATTTTAATCCCATATAAAATTACGATAGGGTACAAACGATCCCACTAAAATATTGTTTGCTAAAACACCATACATTTTTATATATATATTTATTTTATTTTACTTACTTGTAATAGTATTAAGGTCTGCACGCTTTATTCCTTTATTTTAATTGAAATAAGCAACGGATTCTTACAATTTCGTAAATAATAACTCAGACGGCCATGCACGTGTCACAATACACCGATGTTAGGTTAGGAAATTCAATCATAATATAGACCATTCCAGGTCACGTGACTTTGACAGTGTCGCGCGTCGCTGAGGGGCAAAAATTGTGTTTTCGGTGTCCTTTTTGCTATTTTCTCGTTTTATTATAAGAAATCTGTGGTTTTAACTAAAAAAATTTCTAATATTAGATATAGGACACCCTCATCGGAGATACAAAAACCCGGTATAATCAGAAAATCAGTTTTATTGGCCCATATCGTCGTTCTGTTTACAGTACATTGTGATTATAGTGATTTAAAACATCTCGGTCTTTAAATGCGGCTGGTATTATAAAAAAAGCTCACTTTATCTCTTTTACTTTTACTGAAGCACTTTACAACTGAACAAAACGCTGGTATTTTAATCATATTCTTAAATTAAACAACGGTTTTCTACATTTAGGCTACTTTGTTACAAGATCATTGCCCTCCAGTCGCTGTCAAATGACGTCACCCTGGAATGGTCTATTATGACACCAGTGTTGCCGATTGTCGACGGTAGACTATAAATTACTAAAATATTTCATTTGTAAGTAAAAGCGGTCATATTTATAGCCATCAGTAAACCTGAACTAGCGACCGGGAACCATAGTTCTACGCAGTGGCGAAAGGGCTAGACGATAAAATTATATTTTTATAGCCTTTTTTCTATTCGAATTTTAGAATAATGACCTCTTCCATTTTTCTCGCCATTCATCTCTGTTGTGTGTGAGGCGTTTTCACATTGGTCCTGCGACTCTTTTGACTCTTTTGATGCTTTGATGTATAATTTTACATCTAAATACGTGCCACAGAGAGATTTATGCTTTGTTAGCCAGAATTATTTAGCCAGCATTGTTTTTGTTTCCGTAAATCCACCTTCTCGCTGCCTTACTCAGTATGCCCCGGTATATATCTCTACGCCCAGGTCTGTGATCTGTTTGACAGCCTCAAAATTAACGTCGTCTCTTATCACATTCTGTAAGTTTAGTTGTTTTCTTGCTTGTATTAGGGCTTTTGTTTTATATACGTTGACTTTACTACTAGTCCGTTCTTTAACGGTAAAATATTGCAAAATCTCTAAATTTTAAAGAACCGCTTGGATTGACATGAAATTTGGCTCACACATAGCTAACAAGTCAAAGAAAAAAAGTGATATTGTGCCGATATGTGCTTTTGCCCTGGGGGTGGTTTTCACCCCCTCTATGGGGTGAGAAAATATTCTTCCAAAGAAAGTCAGGAAATGGATAAACCTGCTAATTTTAAGTAACTTTTGTTCTATAGAGTTTTTTCACTAAGTCAATACTTTTCGAGTTATTTGGCAGTGAATATGTTCATTTTTTCAACAAAATAACCACGCTTTTAGACGGTTTTTCGCAAATAACTCAAATAGTAAGTATTTTGTTGAAAAAACTTTCTTAGCAAAAATATAGCCTGTAAAAAATTTTAAAAAATGGTGTATATATCACGTCTCTACACCTAGTAAAAGCAGAGTTATAGCTAATGAAAAATAGGTTCATATTCGTCAAACTCCAAATGGAATATTTTAACGTGAAATAACCAAAAATAAAGCAGATTTCGGGGAAAACTCATTACAGCTTATTTAAAGTGTTTAAAAAAAGCTTCATTTTTGTTTTACAAAAAAAATTTCTAGCATCAAAATTAAACAAGTTACGCTCAAAATAATGTTGGTCCCTTTTGGTTTTGGTAAAAAAATCGAGAAAATCACCCCCTAATTAGTATCTTAAATAAACTTAATCGTTACGACTTCACAAGTTTCTTGACTCGTGTATATATTGTTTATATGATCTGTAAGTTTCATCGGTTCAAAGTCCTTATTATTGAAAGCCTGTAGTTAAAATGGGTTGAACGAGTCACTGATCACGAATGTATGCAAATTTAGAAACACCAAATCTTAATCAATTTTTGTCTAACAGAAAACAAAAAAATACATGATATTCAGAAAAGCAAATCTGACTTTTCTTGTTTTTCGAGATTTTTGGTATCTCTAACAATTTTTAAGTTATTTTGAATAAAAAGCATATTTTTCAAAATTTAAATTTTTAAAAATTTTATTTTGAAACCAAATTTTTTCAAAAATAAGCACTTTGAATCGATGAAACTTAGAGATCATATAAACACAACATAAGTAAAATAAATTGTGGAGCGGTAACGATTAATTTCATTTACGTTGCTAATTAGGGGGTGGTTTTCCCGTTTTTTTTTGCAAAAACAGAAGTGACCAACTTTGTTTTGAGCGTAACTTGCTGAAATTTAATGCTAGAATCTTTTTGTAAAAACAAAAATAAAGCTTTTTTTAAACACTTTAAAAAGGTTATAATGGGTTTTCCCCAAAAAGTGCTCAATTTTTTGGATATTTCACGTCGAAATATTCTAATTGAAATTTGGTGAATATGAATCTATATTTCATTGGCTATAACTCTGGTTCTATGAGATCCAGAGACCTAACGCCTATACCATTTTTTTTACTTTTTTATTAGCTATATTTTTGATAAGAACATTTTTTTCGACAAAATACTTACTTTTTGAGTTATTTGCGAAAAACCGTCTAAAAATGTGGTTATTTTGTTGAAAAATGAACATATTCACTCGCAAATAACTCGAAAAGTGTTGACTTGGCGAAAAAGCTCTATAGAATAAAAGTTACTTAAAATTAGTCAGTTTACCCATTTCCGGACCTATTTTGGACATATATTTTTTCACCCCCAAGAGGGGGTGAAAGTCACCCCCAGGGCAAAAGCGCACATCGGCACAATATCACTTTTTTTCTTTCACATGTAAGCTATACGTATGCCAAATTTCATGTCAATCCAAGCGGTTCTTTAAAATTTAGAGAAAAACCGTTAAAGAATGGACTATACGTATCTTTAGCATTTTCTTCCAGCTCCAGATAAAGTTCTATGATGCCTGTTCGGGTCGTCCCATCAAATTTACATTGTCTGCGTACATGAGTTATTGAACAAAATTTTATTTTTGGTTTAAGACATTTTTTTGTAACATATTCCATATATATGTCGGAACCAGCCCATCTCCCTGTTTTAGCCCTTAAGCTATCTGGAAGGAATCTGTCAATTGATTTTGAACTCGTACTTGTGCTTCTGTATGAGTGATGGTGTCTTGAACAAATTTTACGAATTTCTTGATATTCCAAATTCTTGCATAATTAATTAAATTTTATCTCCGCTTATGTTATCATAGGCTTGTCTAAAATCTACAAATGGTAGGGGAGCAAAGTATGCTAAATTTGCAGTCACTCAAGCATTATGCAAAGTAAAAAAGATTTGATTGAAAATCAATAAATTTCTAAACTTTTGAGTTAAACCACCCGCAGTATTAAAAACAAACGAAATAAGCACAGAAACAGAATGAAAAGCAAACACCGCTACAAATCAGCTTTTTAAAGCACAAAACATTATAATAGAAATGTTTGTAAGTATTTTGAAATTCCTACTGCGCATATTCGGACTCCGAGTTCGCTTCAGATCCCAAGGATCGGTTGAACTGGTTCCGAACTCGCAGTTCGGTTACCGCGAACGACAAATCTGACAAAATCCCGGACTAGCAGTTCAGAACTCGATTACCGCGAACGCTCTTTTTTAAAGTGCGCATGCGAACTAATCCTGGACAAGTACAGGACCTCGATTTTTGACCCTCCGCTTCGTTATCGAACATATTCGCTTCGTATCTGTTTAGTGTACAGATAGCGAGTGATCGATAACGAAGCGAAGGGTCAAAAATCGAGGCCCAGGATCGTTACCGCGAACAATACTAATATAGTCCTTGCTTTAACAGTACTATACCGGTGCCTATATCCTCCAATGCTTTTGAACCATCAGTGTACCAGGTTTCATCCGATCGTAGGGCTATACTTTTATTTCAGTTCTTTTGCCTGGTATATTTTATTTATCAAACATTTAATGGGATTTTTTTGTCAAATAAGGGAGAAGAATAAAAAGTAACTACCATAGCTATGAAAATTATAGTGAACAAATAAGTTACCTATTATAATAGCACGTTCTTTAAAGGTAAAATATTGCAAAACCTCTAAATTTTAAAGAACCACTTGGATTGACATGAAATTTGGCATACACGTAGCTAACAAGTGTACTTTTGCCCTAGGGGTGAGTTTCACCCCCTTTTGGGCTATTTTTTTATTAGCTATAACTCTGCTGTTGCTAGGCATAGAGACCTAATATATACACCGTTTTTTTTTCACTTTTTGATAGGCTATAGTTTTTCTAAGAATATTTTTTTCCATAAAATCCTTACGTTTTGAGTTATTTGCGAAAAACCTTCTAAAAACGTGGTTATTTTGTTAAAAAATTAACATATTCACTTGCAATTAACTCGAAAAGTATTGATGTGGTGAAGAAACTCTATAGAAGAAAAGTTGCTTAAAATTAGTCAGTTTATCCATTTCGGGACTTATGTTATACATATATTTTTTCACTCACGAGATGTGGTGAAATTCACCCCCAGAGCAAAAGACACATCGGCACCATATCACTTTTTTTCTTTGACATGTTAGCTATGCGTATGGCAAATTTCATGTCAATCCAAGCTGTTCTTTAAAATTTACAGCAAAAACCGTGAAAGAATGTACTATAAGTGATAAACTGTTTTTAAAAAAATATGAAATTTAGTGAATAATATTTGCATTATATGTATTTGTAAAGCTGTAATCGCTTTATAGACTATTATTTCGATTTAGCATAAACTTTCCTCGCCGCTTGTATCTGAAAAGCCTCTGCTTTTACCTCTATTCAATTGAATCAGAATAAAGTTTAAAAAAGTGTTCGTTAAGTTTTTATTTTTAACCGTTAACAGACAATAGAAGTTGCCCATAATAGACTTTGCGAACAATTTCCGCACGGTTCGACTAACTGAGAACATTTATTTTTCTTTTAAAGCGATGTTAACAAATCCAACTGAAATAAAATTTGACGCAGTTGACTTTGTCGCTTGGATTTTTTGCATTATTTTTTGCTACATATTTATTTTCTACTTCGTGAAAAAATAATTTAATCTACTATTGTTTTTAATTCTAAAAGAAAAAATATACTTTTTTTATGGATGCTATACAAGGTGCAAATTCTCTCACTACTTACATACATTTAAAACAAACAATTTCTCAAGCAGTTAGAAAAGTCGACCATTGGAGTGAGAAATATAATATATTTGACCCGTGAAGAGAATATTATTTTCTCACGGGTTCTACGGTTTTTCATATATGATCGCCGTTTCTATGGTAACATGCACAATACAAACACAATAAATTAATGTTATCAAACAAAATGTGTTGACGCAAAACTTACCCAGGAATTACCGTTCAAAACTATTCAAAAATAACTATTAATTAGAATTTTAAATATTTAACGTACCTACATAGATTTTAAAAATGTTAAAAACGTACATGTAGGTATTTTATTTCAATGTATGCATATTATAATATACCTAAAAGCACCTAAATTATTTAATTTCAAAGTTTAAACTCTTCACAAAACCGCATCCATAGAAAAAGTACAGTGTACAACACATGAGAAAATGACATATTTCTCCCTCGCTTGATTTGCGGATTTGCGGCAACAAACTTCTAACCTCGTGAGAACTATGTCTTTGTTCTCACTTGTTATTGTACACTGCACTACTGCACTTAATCAAACAACACAATAATTAATATATACACAAAATATACGCAATTAACCGTTAACCACTGACATGCCGTATGTCCTACCGCACCGAAAATATATTTTGTTCTGAAACTTGTTTTACAAAAGATTCCTAGAACACTATCTGTGTACATAACGTATAGGTGGTGTGTAATAATTATTGTACCTGCTTCCAACTGGGGCAGTTTTAGTATGTTTTAGTCTTGACCTACGTTGATGTAAAGTTTTCTTGCGGTATATGTACCGCATGTCAACGTTTACGTTTCTATAGTTAAAAGCAGTCCATTCAGTATTCTTTCGGTATTAGTATGTCAGCAAGTTCATCCAGTTCTTCTACCTTCAAATGATTTCAACATTATGTAGCCCAATAAAATAAAATAAAACTAAAATGTAATTCCGTACAATTTTACAATTTTTTCCTGCAAAGATAAAGACCCAGTCTTTTACATGAAACTTACTAAATTAAATTTGACCCTTAATTTATTTAAATAATTGTAAATCAAAACTAAAAACCAAACTTCCAAAAAAATATTTGCAATATAAATAAGCACTATAAAATATTTTGTTTTACACAAAAATTGCGCTAAGATATCACTATAAATTGCCAAAAAAATTGGTTAATAAATATTAAGTAGTTTATGGGATATTTAATTTGTTTATAAAAAATTACCATTTTTTCAATTGCAAAAACGCGGTTGTTGCCGATAGAGTATACAAGTTTTTAAGGCCGCATTTTTTTGCTTTTTTGTATATTTTCGATAAATATATTGACAAATTAAAATTTTGATTAAACACCCCTTCAAAACGGCGTGTGGTATATTATGAACCCTCTGTATAAATCATAATTTAAATATGATGTTATTAACCTTTAGGGTATTGAACATACATAAAAACAATAGCTTATAGTTTGTATCACATGTTTATTACGAGTGAACTTGAACTATATTTGTTATGGTTCAGATAGGTATAAAAACACGCTGAACAATCAGTATGGATATAGATATACAAATAATTATTAGAAGTTAGTATGTAGTAAGGCGAGGCGCTATGAATCATTAATGTTATTGTTTAGATATTGGATACCAGTGAATAAAATATAATGTATAGTAAGACGTGTTTAGTCTTTTTAATTAATTAGAACCAGAAGGCAGTAACAACACACTATTTAATACATGGCGACCCTGCAGATTAGAGGAGGTCTTCTGAAAGGAGCAGAGATGGCGGTAACAAATTGGAAACGGAGACGGCGAAGATGGACCAGGACGAAGATGCAGAGAACCCAGGGAACAAAGACAAAGTGATAAAATGTAAGTAAGAATGTCTATCTTTATTAAAAATGCTTCCCTCGTTTTTATATTATTATTGAACATTGAATATTTAATTTTGAATAATTTATGAAATATCGATTTTTTTTTATCTATGAATTTTGAAACATGAAGTGATTTTTTGAATTGGCAAAGCAAGGGATTGAGGTTGTGATATTTTTAGAAGAATTTGAACCGCATAAAATACCTATTTCGTGTTTTGAGTTAACTATACCACCTTAATGGTGCGTACAGATCAGGGCGAAAATTCGGGTTAATATTGGCGGAGAACTAAGACATCCGAGTGAAACCTCTTTTAGTAAGGTAAAACGAAGGTATCGGAGCTAGTATATGAAGTGATGATTATGATGTTATATGAAATGATATATGATTGTTATATGAAATATGTATATGAAGATGAATTATATACACTGTACTGTAGAAGTGCTATTATATGAAGAAAAATTAATTATATGAGTTGTAGTACCAGACAAGAAGAAAAGAAGGAAAAAAGAGAATTTTTAGTAAAATATGTGGAAAAAATGAAAGAAGACACATAAAAATTGCAAGAAAAGAAGAAAAATTAAGAAGATACTAAGAAAATAAGTAGCTAATCATTGAAATATGTCTAAGAATTAAAGCTGTAAATTTTTTTTCTCTAAAGTAACGTAAATTATAAATAACTTATTTTTTGTATATAATGAATTCAGGTTAACTTTTCGCGGAAAATGGAAGTATTTGAATTAAGGATAGACAATATCTTACAATAAGTGTTAGTAGATAGTAAGCAAAGGGACACAAAAAGTGAAATTTTTAGACATTCAGCAACAGAGATTAAATCTTTATTATAGCTACAAAAGAGTTATTAGAAGTTTAGAGAAATATTAGAAATTTTTAGAGAGATTACATTTTTATTATAGGTACATTATTTTAAAGTTAGTAAGACATATATAAATAAATCAAAAGAAGACTGAAATAGGAATTATTAATAGAGTAAAGGATACATTTTTTTACTTATTCGAGTAATATTAGCTTAGCTTAGGACTTTTAGTTAGATACGAGATTTTTAGTTAGGTAGATTAGATTATTCCCCTGCTTATAGGAGATGCATATAGGCACTAAAAGACTATATTAAAAATCCCGATAGGTTTAGTCACTGTTTTTATGTGGACACTGTTTTGTGAATGGAGAAAAGACTAAAAAGCAAGACGGAACAGAAAGTGAATTAGTGATAATAATAAACAATTTTTAGGATTAAAAACTCTGAAACGTACCATGTTACAGTTAGTTAGGATAGTTAGGAAATTTAATTTTTGAAAATAGTATTAGGTAACCATAAACATTTTGTAAAAGGGAAAGAGGAATATACCGTCAGATATTCTTCTTCTCTTCTTAGGACTTTCTTTTTTAAAAACGGCGGAGATGTGGTATATTATGAACCCTCTGTATAAATCATAATTTAAATATGATGTTATTAATCTTTAGGGTATTGAACATACATAAAAACAATAGCTTATAGTTTGTATCAAATGTTTATTACGAGTGAACTTGAACTATATTTGTTATGGTTCAGATAGGTATAAAAACACGCTGAACAATCAGTATGGATATAGATATACAAATAATTCTTAGAAGTTAGTATGTAGTAAGGCGAGGCGCTATGAATCATTAATGTTATTGTTTAGATATTGGATACCAGTGAATAAAATATAATGTATAGTAAGACGTGTTTAGTCTTTTTAATTAATTAGAACCAGAAGGCAGTAACAACACACTATTTAATACAGGCGTTTTAAAATTGGTGTAATTTGTTTAGCACTTGTTTTTTTAATAACATTACCGGGATTAAAAAGTTTGAAATTATTTATCGATATTCGTGTTCCTGGTAGTTTTTTACACATTTACAAAAGAAAAAAATTTTCTAGATCCATTTTTTGCCAATCTTTTCTAGATAGCTTTTCCAAGTTAACAAATTCATAATTTGTTTATTTATCAATATTAACATTTAAGTGCGTGAGAACATCTATCAACTCTACTACTTAACAGTGTCATTTATACATAGAGTTAAAATTTTATAATATAAAGACTTTTTACATGAAGAGTGGTGCAGTAGTACTTTGCAATACCTTCGTTAATAATGGACCAATTTCAATGTTTTTTTTTTAGTTTATGGTAGCTTATAAAAATAGTAACTGACACAGTAAATGACAATTTTAACAATAAGAATATTCGTCAATTTGTTCTAAACATTTTTTTTCAATTTTTTTTTCTCTAGATGTGATAAATAAAAATTGAGACAAAAGATTTTTTTATAAAAAAAAAATAAAAAAGCTATACTGAATTAGCATTAAAAATTTGTTAAAGACTTTTTCTGTGTAGAATATTAAAATATATGCAGTGTGAGCCAAAGAAAACAATCCACTTTGATATTTGGCCGTATTTATTAGATATTAAGGAAATGACGAAATGGGTCGATTTTTGATCTAAGGGGAACACATTTTTACGGTACATACATATCTGTCATTAATTTGTCAACCCCCTCCCTTCCACAATCACCACCCCTTATTTTTAAATAGGGAATAGGGATCGTGTGCTGGCTCATTTGAAAGGTTATTCAATTCTCTATTCAGTAATATTAACATTGACATAATTATTTATACAGGGTGTCTAAGAAAAATTATTTTGAATTAAATTAATTGACACAAAAAGAAGAATGTATGTAATTTATTTAACTCAAAATACATTCTACTGCTGACAGAAAACAGAAAAAATTGTTGAAAACATTGAAGTTGGCCCATTATTAACGGAGATATTGGTAACTGTCCTCCGCCAATTTTCAGACAAAAAGTTTTCATATTTAAGGTGCTACGAAAATCATCATTTTTCAAAGTATTCTACAATTTTTATTATGTGTATAAATGACATTGTTAAGTAGTAAGGATAATAGATGTACTCAGGTTCTTTTAAATGTCAATATTAATAAATAAACAAATTATGAATTTTTAAACTGGGAAAAGCTATCTCGGCCAAAAATGCTTCCAGAAAAGTTTTATGCTTTTGTAATATGTCAAAAATTGCCAAGAATACGAATATCGAAAAATAATTTCAAAATTTTTATTCCCGGCGATGTTATTAAAAAAATTAATTTTAAACAAATTACACCAATTTTCAAACGCCATTTTTGAGGGGTGTTTAATTGAAATTTTGCTTTGTCAATACATTTATCGAAGATATACATAAAAGAAAAACAAATGAGACTTTAAAAACTTGTATACTCTATCGTTAACAACCGCGTTTTTGCAATTGAAAAAATGGTAATTTTTTATAAACAAACTAAATATCTCATAAACTGCTTAATATTTATCAACCAATTTTTTTGTCGATTTATAGTAATACAATAGCGCAACTTTTTCTGCAAAGTAAAATATTTCATGGTGCTTATTTATATTGCAAATAATATTTTTTTGGAAATATGTTTTTTAATTTTGATTTACAATTATTTAAATAAATTACGGGTCAAAATTAATTTAGTAATTCTCATATTAAAGTCTGTTTCATCATCTTTGCAGAAATACATTTTAAAATCCTTAATAAAGACACGAATTACCGCAGCAGCTAAAAAAAGTAAATTTTGTGCAAAAATTACCTATTTTGAATTATATAAACAATGATCCCCTCATATGAATCATATACTTTCTTGAAAATATCTTTTGCTTGGGCCTAAATTTTTGATAAAAAAATTATTCCAACCTGTACGGAATTACATTTTGATTTACATGTATTGTAATTTTATTTGATCGGTCTATATGTTACTATTTTTTAGTTACCAATACTCGTTTTTTTTTAGTTTATAAAGGATTTTGTGGGTACTTCCGCCAATTGTGTAATATTATGCATACCTTCATAATTTTCTTGAAAAGTTTTAAAATTTATTTTATTTTGAGCAGTATTTTATTCTATCGTGAAGAATAATTCCGAAGTTGAAGTAAAAAACAAATACAGTGCTTTCAGACAAATTCACATTGAAAACAAAGGAGAATAGACAATGGTATGACATACCGCATATCAAAGCCTACGTCCTGAAACATCCATGCCGTTATTTATATCGGCATGTAATATTATGACTTGATTCCTCTTTGGAATAGTTGATCTAGAAATTGATTTGATTGCAGATACATACGAGGAATTTGGTGTAGGATTATGCTGATTATTTCATTCATAGGAGATTCTGACTTATAGAATGCTATAGAAATAAAAATTAAAGCAATAATTTTTGATAATATCCCGTCGTCAAGCATTACGTCAGATGCCCTTCGTTACTACGCAAAAATGAACATTCAGTGACATTAGTGATAATTAATGTTTTACAACTTGTCACAGTTCTACTGTGACAAGTAGTTCGCTCGATTTTCTACTCAGAGTTATATAAAACAAAAAAGGAACCATCAGAAGAAATAAAAACCCAACTTAACTCGAAAATAAAAAATGTCAATTCAGAATTACAGCCAGAAATAAGCAAATCAGAAATAAAGAAGGCATTGAAAGAAATGAAAAACAACAAATCGCCTGGAAAAGATGGAATAACTACAGAGATGCTGAAATATGGTGGAAAAGTGGTAATTAATACTCTCTATTCCCTTTTTAACAAAATATTAAAAGAAAAAAGAATCCCAAACAACTGGAAGGAATCCGTAACCGTTATCTTACACAAGAAAGGGGACAAAGCAGATATAAAAAACTACCGTCCTATAACACTCCTTAATGTAATGTATAAACTCCTAACAAAAATTTTAAACAACAGATTGACGACAAAATTCGACGGATACCAATCGAAAGAACAAGCTGGTTTTAGAAAGGGATTTAGCACAAGTGATCATTTATTAAGTATGAAAATCCTTATAGAACGAGCAAATGAATACAACATCCCTCTATATGTAGCGTTCATAGATTTCGAAAAGGCTTTTGACAGTGTCGAACATTGGGCAGTGAAAAGTTCTTTGATTAACAGCAGAATTGACCACAGATATACAGACATAATAGCCAATATATATAAAGATGCCACAACAACAATTAAGGTATACGAAGGAACACAATCAATTCAAATAAATAGAGGCGTAAGACAGGGTGACACAATATCACCGAAACTTTTCAATCAGGTTCTGGAAGATATCTTTAAAAGATTAGAATGGGAAGAAAAAGGTATAAAAATTTGTGGACAACGCTTGAACCATCTAAGTTACGCCGATGACATCGTATTGATAACCGATAAAAAAGAAGAATTGTTTGAAATGATGAAAGAACTGGACATAGAAGCCGGAAAGATAGGCCTTAATATGAATTACAGCAAGACCAAAATCATAACAAATACAGATGAGGACATCACAATGAGGATCGGACAAGATGTAATAGAACAAGTTCATGATTATATATATCTGGGTCAAATTATAAAACTTAACAAGGAAAACCAAATAGCAGAGATCAAAAGACGAGTTAGACTGGCATGGGAGGCATTTGGAAAACTTAGCTACATCCTTAAAAACAAAAGATATCCACAACATCTTAAGACCAAGGTATACAATCAATGCGTACTCCCTGTTCTCACTTACGGTTCCCAAACGTGGACGTTTACAAAAGCAAACATGGACAAGATCATAAAGACGCAAAGAGCAATGGAAAGGCAAATGTTGCACATAAAACTATTGGATAAAAAGAGAAACGAGTGGATAAGAGAGAAAACCAAAGTTAGGGATGTTAGACAAGAAGTTGAAAAGTTGAAATGGAGATTTGCCGGACACACTATAAGACAAAAGGAAGACCGATGGAACAAAATTCTCATAAATTGGAGACCGTGGCAATATAAACGAAGCAGAGGAAGACCACAAATGAGATGGGCAGATGATGTCAAGAAGCACGTGGGCTCTAGGTGGATAACTGTAGCGACAGACAGAGAAGAATGGAAAAGGATTGGGGAGGCCTATGTCCAAAGATGGACCGAAGAAGGCTAATTAGAACTTGTCACAGAGAACACCAACAAAGAGGTTTAGCAAAGTATTTAGGTGAAAATATGAATAAAATATTAGTTGAAATGATTTACAAAGACAGTTTTATTTATGAAATAATCTAAGCAAATTACACTTGACCTCTAAAATTATTATCGACTTGTTGCCGTCGTGATATCTACCGAATGGCACCAAACACGACCCCCACGAAGGTGGGGTGGGGGGTTTTATTTTAAAATCTTAAATGGGAGCCCTCATTTTTTTATTGCAGATTTGGATTCCTTACGTAAACATAAGTAACTTCTATTCGAGACATTTTTTCGAATTATGGATATATGGCGCTATAATCAAACAAACGATTGTCGGCAAAGGAAAATTAAGTTAAAAATGGAAAGTCCCCACTAAAATGGAAAACTTTACTTAACATTTTTTGGTTTTAGGACCTACTCTTCACAACCCAATAGGTCCCCATAACGCTCGATTTACTGCACATTTAGCATACTTTGCTCCCCTACCCTTATTTTAAAAATGTGAAATAAAAATTCTTCTGAAAGTTTGTTAATCCTAAAATTAGCGGGTAAAATCAATAGTATAATATTGTATACTAAATTGGGTTTATATTAAATTATAGGCATAATGTACATTTAGGGCCAGTCGTTCGAACGCGAATCAAAAATGAAATCGACTGATCATTATCAAATATTTAATTATGCTTTTTCTCATGAGCATCTTTCAGTGCGTAACAATTTTTCGATTTCATTCTGACGCATTAAATTGTATGTGACAGAAAAAAACGCACGTCGGTGATTACATTTCATCGGTGACATTTCTAACATTTATTATAGTTGTCAATAGATGGCGCTGTAACCGAAAAAAAAATATTTGTGAATTATATAATATATCTACGAATATAAACTGTATAATTTATAAGACTATACAAATCAAAGAAAATACTATTTTATAAATTCAATAATCACAATTCATTTATTTTTATGCCAAATTGCAAATAAAATGTGACAACTGTCAGATTTAACTAAAATGTCATGTCACTAAAATTTATATTATCACGGACTTACCTTTTTATCTATCATTTGTGACGCACTGGAAAATGCTCATGAAAAGAAGCATACAATTATATTTGATCAGGCGTACTTCTGTCAGATGTTTCATTTTAAGGTTATGTTGACATTGTTGACTGATTTATTTTATTATTTTGGCTTTAATCTAAAATAAACCATAATTAAACTCTTTCTCATGTTAATTTCTTGTTTTTACATACAAATCAATAATAATAATAAGCAATTTTTAATAATTTAACAGCTGCGGCTCTATTTTAATTACTGCTTTAACTACAGTCAATGAATGATTAGAGTTTTACATGTATTTTTGATGTCTCGATTTGATTCACATCAAGAAAATTGATTACAATAAACTGATTGATTATAATCAACTTCTTGATTAGCGTTTGAACAACCGGCCCTAAATAAAACTAAATCTAATGGAATGGATTCAAATTCAATCTATATTTTTTTTAATTGAAATGTTTTTTAATTTCTAAAGAAACAAAGTCAATATTTTAGCTTTATATACTTTCTTATTTGCTCGCAGCACACAGTGCAATATATATTATACAAATCCCCTGTTTTGACTCTTCCAAAAATAAAGTTTTAAAAACATTCCTGAAGGAATATTTTATCTTGGTTGTTGTAGCTTCTTCAGACAGATATATTTAGTCTCGTAAGGATTATCCGCTTATTGTTTTTGGACGAACCGAGCCGGGGAGAATAAGAAAGATATAAAAGTGTGTAAACTTCTTGTACATTCGTTTACCATAGCGTTTAAAATGTGTTGTAGCAATAATTTTAAAAGTAATTAAAAAAATTGCAAAAGACACAAAGTTCTGTATTTTTGGGTCTGTAGAGACAGGAACTTCAATAACTCTATTGAAACGAAAATATCACAAAAGAACAGTGTAAATAAAATACCGAAATTAACGATATACACTTCTCAAAAAAATTTACTCACCACCTTAAAAACGGGTCATTGTTAATGTCTTGAATTTTCTAAGCCTGTTGTCCGATTTAAGTGATTTTTTTAATAGGTTATCTTATTTTTATAAATGTCGCTGTAATATTATTCTTGCTAGACAGGTCAATTATTGTCATTGTACACCGGATGTACCAATAAAAGTGTGTTTTTTACATAGCTAACATCGCTCTGTGGAATATTCTAGCATTTATAAAATACTGAAATTACAACGATAAGCTCATATTTTCTTAACATTATGTTTGTTTATTCATTTGCTTATATTGGATAATAAAATACATAAGTTTCTAATAAACTTTAGTTAGTTAGAACATAGGTACGGATCACTTAGATCATGGGTTCAAACTCCACCCGGTATCAGTTGTCTAGATAAGTATTTCTCAATATTTTTAGTCATGAACCACAAAATACTTTTTATTATTTTTGTTACCACCTAACTGAAATAGGTATCTAGGTAAGTAATCTAATTAAGTATAATAATAATTGTAGTGCTGATTTTAGCTGTTTTTGCGTTTTGTGTACCACCGCAAATAATGATATGTACCACCAGTGGTACATGCATCCCAGATTGAGAACCGCTGGTCTAGATATAATTTATTAATTTGGCTGGTCTTTACTATGGCTATGATATTCTAGCTTAAAATGTACATCTTTGTCACGTTGTTCAAATATATGCAATAGGCTAATAGGCAACTGGAGACTTGCAAGACTCTTGCTGCAAGACCACGACCGGGAGCGCAATACCAAGACCAAGACCAAGACCAGGTGTACTGGCGCATGACCAAGACCAAGACTGTCGTACGTTTCATCTTGGTCTTGCATTTGGCTATCGAATGGTATCAAACACGACCCCCTACGGAGGTGGGGGGGGGTTACTTAAAATCTTAAAGGGGAGCCCCCATTTTTTATTGCAGATTTGGATTTTTTGCATAAAAATAAGTAACTTTTATTCGAAATATTTTTTCGAATTACGGATAGATGGCGCTAAAATCGGAAAAAAAGATTGTTGTAAATGGAAAACTAAATTAAAAGTTGGGAATTCCCCACTAAAATGGAAAATTTTAATTAACTGTTTTTGGTTTTAGGATCTAATAATCACAACGCAATAGGTCCCCAAAGCGCTCGAGTTACTGCATATTTAGCATACTTTGCTCCCCTACTATTGTCCTGCTTGTTTGGTACGGATTTAATTGTTTGTGGGGGATCCTATTGGTCCTTCCCCATCATTCCCAAATATTTGAATGTTTTTACTTGCTCGATTGGAGAATTATTATCTATTTGCAGTTATACTCTTAAAAGTGCGCCCATTAGACTTGACATACATTTAGTTTTTCCTGCATTTATCTTCAAGCCATATGTTTTTCTTACGGTACTTATTATATTTAGCATCAATTGCATATCATGCTCGTTATTCTGTGATTATCGCGGTGTCGTCGGCGTAACGAATATTATTTATCGAGTACCCGTTGACCATTATACCGCAGCAATGTTATATTTATCTACACATATATTATTATTATAAGAAAATAGTTAAATGTTTATAAATATAGTCAGATAAAAAAATGTTTTATTGAGACAAATAATAAATAATCACGATTTGTTATTTCAAAATAACTTCCAAAATTGTCTTTCACAAAAGTATTTTTAACACCACAATACGTTTTCCGCAATATTTTCCACAAATATAAAACCGATTTCCAGACTTGCCCCTTTTTTACAAATTCAGACCATTTATTTGGCTTCCGTACCATTGTCGAAGCCTCCCTCCCCATACCTCATCTAATCTCGAATGGGTCCATGTTTATAAATAGATCTTTTGCTCCCCTACATACATACACTTTTTGAGATATTGCTTCATTTTAAGGGTTCATTGTGAGGAGAACGGTTTGAGAAAAAAGGTCAAGAGCAATTCCAATCTGAATACTGTGATACTGAAAGTTCTTCATAAATATGTATGACGAAATGTTGATATTGCGTGGAATTCCATTATTTTCTGCTTATTGTTGTCAGTGTGGAAGCCCTTTTAATAAAATTTGATATAAAACAAATTATGAAACAAATTGAATTTTTTTCAAGTTTTTTATTAAAAAACCGAAACATAATACGGAGACGAAGCGTTAGTATATAATGGTTTTATCCATAGGAGACACGTTTTATGAATGATAAATTTAGAATCGTATTCGCATATAATATATGGGATATATGCGAATTATATTATAATCTCAGTATTTGCAAGCAAAAAATAAAGTAAAAACTCTTTAACAATAATAAATATTTACTTTTAAATAGTGTAATTATAAATTGGTACATACAGGGTAGCGAAAAAGTATGGAAACACGGTAATTTCTCGGAAACTGCTTGAATGATTGTTATAAATTTTGGTGGGTGAGGGTATTCTAATACGGCCGATTTTATAATGGTAATTACGCTGTTATCAAATCTTCCATTTTTCTGGAAATCTAATGCACTTTCTTATTTTAAATGGAACACCCTGTATATTTTCTGCGTTTTGAAGTCCTTAAGAAATACTGATTGATTTATGTTATATTCCTTATACCTAAATGCCATAATTTCGGAGTTATTTTGCTACATTTATAAAAAAAATTTACAAATTATACAAATTTATTTTTTTGGACCGGGTAGATATTATTTTAGGTTCTTTGCGTAATTGTGAACAAAAAAGGTCTTTTGTAATTTTCCTAAAAAATTAATCGTTTCCGAGTTATAAACAATTTAAAACTGAAAAAAATCGAAAAATGACGATTTCTGGGTTCAAAAACATAGGTAAAAAATATTGTTTTTGAAACTATGAAGTACCTAAATTAAAGATCGAACCTTAATTTATCAGAGCCGAAAAGTGATTTGGCCTTATTTCATTCTAAAACATTATTTTTTAGTTGTTAATTCAGCCCGATAGCCCGTCCTCTCATAATATGAGCTTTATTAACAATTAAAAATAAAACAATGTTTTAGAATAAAATATGCCAAAAATTCTGATAGGGATCTGATAGAAAAAGGTTTGAGCTTAAATTTAGGTACTTTGTAATTTTAAAAATGATTTTTTTACTTTTGTTTTTGAACGCTGAAAATCGTCATTTTTCGATTTTTTTCAGTTTTAAATTGTTTATAACTGGGAAACGATTAACTTCTGAGGAAAATTACAAAAGACCTTTTTCTTCCCAATGATCCATAGAACCTAAAATAATGTCTACCTGGGCCGAAAAAAATTGATTTTTAAAAATTATTGTTAATTTATTTTTATTAAATGTATAAAAATATTAAACTCCGAAACTCCAAAAAAATATACAGGGTGTCCAATTTAAAATAAGAAAGTTCATTAGATTTCCAGAAAAACGGAAGATTTGAAAACAATGCAATTACCACTATAATATCGGCCGCATTAGGACACCCCTATTTATAAAGACTATTAATAGAGAACCAATCTATGATGCGAATAAAGATAATTTGACATAGAAGTAATTGATCGTGACAGTACTTTCACAATTTCAACTAGTAAAATGAAAATTGTAATTCTAAATTCATTGGTCATTATATGTATAGTGAAATTTTATTTTATATTTATTTATTTTTTTTTAAGTAGCTCAGGCGGTAGTATGCTTGGCTCGAGTGCTGGTAGGATGGAGTTCAAATCCCACCGCCTGCAAGAACAACTAAACATTTTTAAAAATATCTATAGGCCCCAGGTCGACTCAGCCTGAATATAATGAATATCTTGGGTAAAACCAGGGGTAATAATAGGCGGTCGAAGCATAGCACTGGCCCTGTTAGCTTCCTTGTATACCGTAGGCCCTAGATATAGCAGACTACCCTGCTATACTCTCAAAGCCACGTTAGCGGTATAAAACGGGAGACTCTTATATATTTTTTCAATAAATAAATATTAATAATCTGGCAAATAGTTATATAAATATTAATATAATAATATATAATAAAATATAATATATTAATATAATAGTATATAATAAAATATAATATATTAATATAATAATAATAAATATTAATTTTTATATAATTATAAAAAATACAAATATTCCAACAACTGTCAGATTTACTTAAAACGTTATGCAATGATCCACGATATTCTTAAAATCATAATGTGGAGTCAAAATTAATGACGCACTGACGTAAGGATTTGGTGTGAACTTAATTAGACAAGGCGAAACCGGCGGGTTCGTTGGAAAAAATATTCTCATGAGATTTTTTTGCTATAATCATATTCGCGAGACATCCCAGAATAAGGTTCAAGAAGTCGCCCACGTGAAAAGTGGTCCCATTTTTTTTTTCAATTTTTTTTTTAATCAAATTGCAAAAATCAGTATTTTTGGCCCGGACATATTTTTTATAGGTTTCTTGGATCATTCTGGACAAAATAGTTCTCTTATTATGTTTCTCTAAAGTTGCTCGTTTTCGAGTTATAAGGAATTTAAAATTGAAAAAAAACGAAAATTGGCGATGTTTAAGGCTTAATAACTCGGTTAAAAGTTATTATTATGAAAGTTAGAAAGTGATCAAATACAAGTTTAAAGCCCGCCCTACAAGATCCTGAAGAAATTTTTGTCATTATTTTATCACTAAGCTTTTATTTTTAAGTAAAATAATGAGCGCCATGCACGTATTAGGCGGCCGGTAAAGATGAGTGCGAGAGAGATGCCATTCTGACAGTCAATGGTGCATCTTACTCGCACTCACATTTACAGCCGCGTCAATACGATCTTACGGCTCATTATTAATAATTAAAAATAACAGCTTAGTAATAAATCAATGACACAAATTTCTTCAGGATCATGTAGTGGGGGCTTGCTTTAATCTTTGATTTGGTCACTGTCTGAATTTCATAATAATAATTTTTTTCTACAACCGTGTAAAAAATGCAATTTTTGCATTCCATACGATCGTTAAAAATGCTACTTTAAGGCACTAGTGCTTTAAAAAAATTTTAAGGCACTGCAGTTCGTATTGACCGTATATGCAATTTTGATGTAATGTTAAAAAAATATAAAATTGGAATGTCAGTCAAGTTCAAGTAAAAGATTTTGTAGATATTGTCCTGCAATTACTTTTGTAGAAAAAATATTGTATGATATGCGTGGTAAAAAGTACATTTTTAAGGCACTCATGTGAATTGCAGAACTCGCTTTCGCTCATTCTGCAAACTTTCACATGCGTGCCTTAAACGTGTACTTTTAACACTTATATTATAAATCAGATTTGGTTGATTTCTGTGTGACGAAAGGAATACCACTTGAATCCCAGACAGCACAATCTTGTTTCGATCTTTCATCCGACCACTCTCCTGTCTTGGTCGTGATATCTACAAATATCCTCGAAACAGAAGCTCCACCATATCTAAGTAGTAAATATACCAATTTGATTAAATTCCGGGCTATCCTTGATGAGAGACTTGGCCTAAACATCCCACTAAAATCGGATGGCGAAATTGAAGAAACAGTAAATCAATTAAATAGGATAATTCAGGAAGCTGGCTGGCAGTCAACATCTACACAACCAAGAACAATCATACACAAAGATTTACCCAACGAAATAAAAGAAAAAATCGCAGAAAAAAGAAGACTAAGGAAAGTATGGCAAAGAACCCGCGCACCCCAGGATAAAAATAGATTAAACCAAGCTACAGCGCGACTAAAAACTTTGTTAAACAACAATAAAAACAACGACATAAAACGATATCTACAAAATCTATCTGCCACGGAAACCTCCGAATACTCGCTATGGAAGGCAACACGAAAGATTAATAGGGCCAGTAACGGACGATGGGCTAAAAGTAACAACGAAAAAGTTACAGTCTTTGTAAATACCTGGAGGAAGTGTTTCAACCACATGCCCAAAACAACAACTCTGATGCAGAAGATAATATTCAATTGTATTTAGAATATTCATACCAACTAGAAGCACCGTTGGAGAAATTCACAACCAAAGAAGTTTTCAACAAAACCCAAACGGATATAATTCCGAAAAAGTCCCCAGGGTTCGACTTAATCACTGCAAGAATTTTAAAAGAACTTCCCCAAAAAGGCGTGCAATATTTGACACAGACTTCTAACGCAATCTTAAGAACTGGTTACTATCCCCTTTTGTGGAAAGTGGCACAAATCATCTTAATACCCAAACCAGGCAAGCCTGTAGAAGAAGTTAAGTCCTATAGACCTATCAGTCTGCTTTCAGTGATGTCAAAGGTTTTTGAAAAACTCTTACTAGACAGATTACAGCCAATCCTCTTGGAAAAGCAGCTAATACCCAACTAACAGTTTGGATTTAGACAACAACATGCTACCACCGAGCAAATTCATCGAGTCTGCAATTCCATAAACAAAGCCGTAGAAGAGAAGCAATACTGCTCTGCAGCCTTTTTGGATGTCTCACAGGCTTTTGATAAAATCTGGCACACTGGCTTGCTATACAAAATGAGAAAAGTCCTTCCTCTCAACTACTTTCTAATCCTCAAGTCCTATCTCTCCGACCGCTATTTCCTTGTAAAAGTTAAAGATCGGTGCACTAACTTATATCCAATCAAAGCTGAAGTACCTCAGGGTAGTGTCCTTGGACCAGTTCTCTACCTACTCTACACAGCAGATCTTCCTACAAACCAAAACATCATTACAGCCACATACGCAGATGACACAGCCATCATTGCAGCTCACTCAAACCGGTACATCGCCTCGCAACTGCTCCAGACAAATCTCGACAGTATAAATATCTGGTTACAAACATGGCGAATTAAAGTAAACGAAAGAAAGTCAGTACATATAACGTTCGCTAATCGAAAAGATACGTGCCCAACCGTCTCATTAAATAATCAAGTACTACAACAAAAAGATGATGTAAAATACGTAGGTATGCACTTGGACCGCAGATTAACGTGGAAGAAACACATATTCACGAAAAGAAAACAGTTGGGTCTGAAACTCAATAAAATGTACTGGCTGATAGGAAAAAGGTCACAACTGAGTTTGTACAATAAAATTTTAGTATACAAGGTAGTGATTAAGCCAATGGTATCCAACTGTGGGGATCTGCGTCGAGATCCAATATCGACATCCTGGAGAGATTCCAATCGAAAACCTTGCGCATTATCACAAATGCACCGTGGTACATGCCCAATGAACACATTAATCGTGATCTCCAAATGAAGACTGTCAAAGAAGAAATTGCCAGTTACGCCCAAAAATACGACATCCGACTACAAAACCACCCCAACAGGCTAGCGAAGAACCTAATGAGACCCCAGCCAAACAGAAGGCTAAAGCGCCACACTCCAAGCGATTTTAAAGATTTTAAATTTTAAATTTTCAAAAATATTTTATTTATTATAGTTTTATTTATAGGGTTTTATTTATTAGCCACAAATAATTTTGTTAAGTACTAAAATTATGATTTCATAGGTTATTGTCACTGGACAGTCTCCTGCAAGTCTCTTTTAATTGTTAAACAATTTACTTATTGTAATCATTATTACAGATTGTAAATAAATGGGATGTTAAAAAAAATATTATAAATAACTATCGACCGAGTTATTAAGCCTTAAAAATCGCCATTTTTCGTTTTTTTTTTTCAATTTTAAATTACTTATAACTTGAAAACAATCAACTTTAGAGAAAAATTATAAGACCTTTTTTGTCCAGAATGGTCCAAGAAACCTAAATATTGTGTCCCGGCCGAAAATATTGATTTTTGCAATTTGATTAAAAAAATAGAAAAAAAATTTGACCACTTTTCAAGTGGGCGACTTCTTGAACCTTATTCTGTGATGTCTCACGAATGTGATTATGCAAAAAAATCTCATGGGAATATTTTTTCCAACGAACCCGCCGTTTTCGGCTTGTCTATATTATCTGGTCGAAACAAAGACGGATTTACAGCTGTAAAAGATCCGGACACGGATCTATATTCTATAGTGGTGGAAATTTAAAACATTTCTATTCCACTAAAGTAATATATACCACTGTATTTCAGGCAGATATTTTGCAAGGTGGCAATGTGCAAAAGAAATTAATATAAGAGTTACGAATCAGCAGTGAACAATATACAGGATGAGGGGCCTATTAAAAATATCTCGAGAACTAAAGGCAACAGAATCATAAAAATTTGAATTAAGGGGTTTTGAAAAGTCATCTACTTAATGAAAATATTTTCATCTATTTGCTACTTCCGGTTATACCGGAAGTTGCTTATAACTTCGTTTTTTTAAATGGGACACCCTGTATATTTTTACATTTTTGGATTCTCTTCGATGTCCTCTTTCTTAAAATATAAGGGTTTGCAATGTTATACAGGGTGTTTTAAAAGATAATTACGTTTTTTTATTAATTTCGTAGTAAAATTCACACCCTGTAGAATTGTAGTAGTTTGACATCTAAAGTTCTACTTACGTTCAAATGATTTTTAATATAGTAAAGCTAAATTTTTAATTGTAGTATACAGGGTTGGTCGAAACTCGGAATGAGTATTTTCTGAGGTTTCTTAAATAGAACACCCTCTATTTTAGTATGGCAGTGAAATGATAATTTATGGTACTTTTTATTTCTTAAGCATTCCCTATACCTAATTGCTTTAATTTGTGCTTAATTGTTAATCGCACCAACAATCATAACTACGTAGGTATTTTGATAGCTAAACCATTATTGGTAATTTTAAGGATCAGTCTGGATTAATATGTATTTATTTCTGAAAAATTATTTGTGATTGAATTTTTTCACGGGCAACCTAATAAAATTTTACGTATTTTTTGTTGCAATTAATGTTTAGCTTGAGTCACCAATAACACACAAATTAAAGCAATTAGGTCTAGGGAATACTTATAAAATAAAAAAGTACCATGAAATATCATTTCATTACAATACTAAAATACAGGGTGTTCCATTTAAGAAAACTCAGAAAATATTCATTCCGAGTTTCGACCAACCCTGTATACTAAAATTTCAAAATTAGCTATACTAGTGATTCTTAACAATAGTAGACTATATTAAAAATCACCTGAACGTAAGAAGAGTTTTTAATGTCAAACTATTACAATTCTACAGGGTGCGAATATTGCTACGAAATTAATAAACAAACGTAAATATCTTTTAAAATCCCTGTATAATATTACAAAACCTCATATTTTAAGAAAAAAGATATTGAGCAGAATCAAAAATGTAAAAATATACAGGGTGTCCCATTTAAAAAAACGAAGTTATAAGCAACTTCCGGTATAACCAGAAGTTGCAAAGAGATGAAAATATTTTCATTTAATAGATCATTCTTCAAAACACCTTCATTCCAATTTTCATGATTCTGTTCCCTTTATTTCTCGAGATATTTCTAATAGGCCAGTTATCTGCCTCACCCTATATACACAAATAATAACCAAGAAGTTATGGCTCATTCATGAGCTCTAAGGTGGATTTTGCGCTACTATGGGAATTCCAAGAGGAACTCGTCATAGGCATGGATCCCGCTTACCAAAAAAAGTTGATTAATAGCATGCTGAAAATTTTTGTTATTAGCTTAACGGCGTCTAGTCGGACAAACTTCGATGTACGGGAAAACTGGAACAGGGGAAGTTTAAAAAGTTGTGGAACAGTTTAAAAATTTGAAACGTCAGATTACGAAAACGTCCCATGTATTTGGTCGGACAGAAAATCCAATTAATTTGTTACCCTTTCATTAAACTCTCTTGCAAAAATCAGACTGCTATTACTAACCAACATGATTCCTGTCATTTGACATGTTCTTCGTGTTTCACTCATTAAAATGCGCAGTTGGTGATAAACACCGGTCTGATTTTTTCATGAGAGTTTAACGAAATGGTAACAAATCAATTTGTAAGTTCTATCCGACAAAATACATGGAACGTTTTCGTAGTCTCACGTTCCAAATTTTTAACCTGTTCCACAATTAGAACTTCCCCTGTTCCAGTGTTCCCATACATCAAAGTTTGTCCGACTAGACACCGTTAAGCTATTAAAAACTTTTTAGCTTGCTATTAATCAACTTTTTTTTTGGTACGCGGGATCCAGGTCTATCAGACTGGCTGAACGTAACAGTCACAGTGAAATGGGTTCTGTATCATTGGAAAACATACCGAAATGAGAGAGCTGATTCACTTTCCAGAAAATCATCAGCTACAAAAGACTTTTCAGAGGTTCGAAACTGGTTGGGAGCTAGCTGTGAGAGTACCAAAAAGCCTGGATTTGGACGAAAGTCGTCTATGACCGGAAAAAGCCTGGATTTGAGGGCAATACAACTCTTACTGAATAATACATCCAGTCAATCTTATGTCAAAATTATGTATCACGGGTAGGACCTAGTACGGCTAAAGTTTTTTAACAGAAAACCAGCAGGAATCACATCAGGTTAATAAAAGGATTCCTTACTGGATATGCATCAGTCAAGGGACATCTGCATAAAATGGGACTGTTTGATGGAGAGTTAAGGTGCAGACTCTAGACGAGAACTGAAATAATCAACGATATCTTGCATGAGTGGCCAGAAAGGACCAAAAAGACGGTCCATTTCTGAAAAAAAAATTCTGTGGAACAGAAAGCCTAAACTTAACCCTCACTGTTTATCTAATGCCAACCCCTCTTTGTGAGCACACACTGAGAGAGGACCAAATAGACAAGGCGAAAACGGCAAGTTCTTTGGAGAAAATATTCCCATGATATTTTTTTGCATATTCACATTCGTGAGACATTCCAGAATAAGTCGCCCACGCGAAAAGTGGTTCAAATTTTTTTAATATTTTTTTTAATCAAATTGCAAAAATCAATATTTTTGGCCCGGACAATTTTTTTTAGGTTTTTTGGACTATTCTGGATAAAAAATGTCTCGTATAATTTTTCTCTAAAGTTGATTGTTTTCGAGGTAAAAGCATTTTAAAACTGAAAAAAACGAAAAATGGCGATTTTCAAGGCTTAATAACTCGGTTAAAAGTTATTACTATGAAAGTCAGAAATTTTTGTCATTATTTGATTACTAAGCTGTTATTTTTAAGTAAAAATAATAAGCGCCATGCACGTATTAGGCGGCCGGCCATGAAGAGTCTAAAAGAGATGCCATTCAGGCAGACCAATGGCGCATCTCACTCGCACTCACATTTACAGCCGCGTCAATACGACCTTACCGCTTATTATTAATAAATAAAAATAACAGCTTAGTCATGACACAAATTTCTCCATGATCATGAAGGGGGGGCTTTAAATTTAATTTAGTCACTTTCTGACTTATAATAGTAATCTTTAACCGAGTTATTAAGTTTTAATAACGGCCATTTTCGCGTTTTTCAAATTTTAAATTGCTTATAACTCGAACACGATCAACTTTAGAGAAAAATGACAAAAGATCTTTTCTCTCAGGAATGGTCCAAAAAATCTAGAAAAAATTTGTCCGGTCCAAGTATATTGATTTTTGCAATTTGATTAAAAATTTTTTTTTTTAAAAATTGGACTTTTCGCGTGGGCGACTTCTTGAACCTTATTCTGGGGTGTCTCACAAATGTGATTATGCAAAAAAATCTAGTGGGAATATTTTTTCAACGAACCCGCCGTTTTCCCGTTGTCTAAAACACATGGCGAAATGTATATTGTACTATGTGCTAAAAGGGCTGAAAAGTGCTGCAAGAAATCAGCAGGAAGCTCAATAATAATAAGAACTTGAAACAATTATTAAGCCTAATTGTGACCTTAAAGCAAACACTTTTCAGGAAGTATCTACTTCATCTATTACGAAAAAATAAATTTATGGACATCATAGAAGGGGAAGAAAAAAATACATGTTGGGAGATGTTTATACAACGAAAGTTAGCAAAAAGAATTATTATTTATATATTCCGATGAACAAACATAAAAAAATAATATTAAAGGGTCATCTCTCCACAAGGATTAACATACTATATATAATTGGTATATACTATAAAGGTATATACTATATAATTTTTAAATTATAACTAACTCTCTGTCTAGTATCTAATCAAAACAGACGGAAATATCTTATCGTCCTTTAAATCTTGAATATATAAAATTTTTATTTTCTGCTGTAGAATAAATGCTGTGTAGTCTAGGATACGATACATATAAGGTCGATTTGCACCGATCTGTTTAATGGATAGAGATTATTGGATATGTAATTTAGCATGTTAACAATTACAAAAAACAAGTTTCTCCCGATCTAGTCTTGTTCTAACTATAATTAATTATTAATTAAAAAATGACATTTTTTTAATTAAAAAAAATTCGACCCGGGCAGATATTATTTCAGATTTTTAGGTAATTTTAAACAAAAATGGTCTTTTGTAATTTTTCTCTAAAGTTAATCGTTTTCTATAATAAACAATTTAAAACTGAAAAAACAAAAAAAGACGACGATTTTCAAGGCGCAAAAATATAAGTATAAAGATCATTTTTGAAAATACGATGTACCTAAATTTAAGTTCAAACCTTATTCTCTCAGCTCTTGATAAGTCTTTTGGACTTGTTTCATTCTGAAAGATTAGTTTTAAGTTGTTAATGCCCGTCTCACCATAAGAAACCTTCCTCATTAACAATTAAAAAATATGTTTTAGAATAAAACATGGCTAAAATTCTTATCGAGAACTGATAGAAAACTGTTTGAACTTAAATTTATGTAGTTGATGATTACAAAAATTACATTTCTTATGTTTTTGAGCCTTGAAAATTGTCATCTTTCGTTATTTTTTTAGTTTTAAATTGTTTATAACTCGAAGATGACCAGCTTTACAAAGATGAAAGAAACATTACAAAAAAATATTTTGTTTAGAATCATCCAAAAAATCTGAAATAATATCTGCCCGGGTCTAATTATTTTTAAATTCACAACGAAAAATGTCATTTTCTTAATTAATAATTAATTATCGTTAGAACAAGATTAAATCGGGCAAACCTTGTTTTTATAATTGTTAGCATGCTAAATTACATATCCAATAATTTTCTCCATTAAAAAGATCGGTGCAAATCGACCTTATATCGGATCCTCTACTATTAATACGTATTTAAAATAACGTATATTTTACATTAGGAAAACTTCTGCTCTGTTGCACCTATTTTTAACTGAAAGTGATACAGATTTAACAAAATCCGCCTCGGCCAATTTTATTTCAACCAATTTAAAACCATTCTCCGATTTACCACTGAAAAGTCAATCTCGCTATATTTCATTTGCGACAATAAATATTCTAACCACCTTCCCAGAGCCGCAAATTCAAAATTTGTTACATAATGTAGAGTTAATGCAATACTCTCGTACCGAAAAATCGGCAAATAAGTGACTTTAAAAATTGACCTCAATTCCCATTACACAAACATTTTCCAAAGGAAAGCTTTACAGAATATTCAAGAAATAAATTTGCTTTTAAAATATACAAACCAATAGGGCTTAACGTTTTTGCTGGTGATTATAATATGAAGATAAGTATCGAATCGTGTCGATATTTTTTGAAGTTATACTTCTTTAGGCTCGTTGGGAGTAAATTTATATGGACGCGAATGCATCAAAAGTCTTAGTCCTGGACGCAGCTGAAACGTTAAACGTGTTCTGATTGGGTAGTTACAATGAACTGTCAATAATTGTTCAATATGTCGATGTCGGTTATGGGTAAACAAATGTTGTGTATATTAGTTTTTATTGTTGTGAGGGCAGAGACAAAAAGCAAGATTATAATTGTAGTGGCTTTTTAAATAGTTTTTATAAGCAACAGGTAAATACGTAATTGTAAATGTTTCAGTATCGTAATAAAAAATTACATAGGTACCTACTTATTTAAAACATGTAAAATAAATTTACCTAGTATGTAATGCTTTGATTTACATAATTTGATTACCAACAAAATTTCTACCAATATTGATCTAATATTTTTTTCTTACCCTATGTTTTGTTGTATTGTAATATTTCAATTCCACAAAAATCAAACTAATTTGGTTAAATTCAGAACTGTCAAAAGTTTAAAACGTTCAGTTGGTCTATCTTCCAACATGATGCATATTTCTCCGTAGCCAAAATCTAAAGATATTTGAATTTCAAAACTAACCGCGGCAATGTAAGCGGGTTCAATCCCCAATACAAACTTTATTTTTTTTATTTTTTTATACATTTTATGATTGTAAATATATTATTATATAATTTTTTTTAAAGAATACGTATTTAGTTGAAAAATTTTTAAACAATGTTATTGTTCAGAAATCATTTTTGTGGCCTTTTTCAATGTGTTTGTTTGTGTTTTATTCTTTTATTTTTTTAATTTTTGGTATTGTTTTAATAAATTTTTTTGAAAAGTAATAAGTATTAATATTAGTTTAATATTTAAATAAAATATAACATAACTTCTTATGTGCGTACAAAGTACACACACATTCTATTTTTGTAATTCACCGAAATCTGATGGTACAGCCGTATTTCTTATCGCTTTTACCAATAAGTTATATATTTTCTTATTTCATTAATATTTTGGTCCAGAATTTTATTGCTTTATTCATATTTTCATTTTAACGTTTCACTTTTCCTATTTTCTTTTAGCATTTTATTATTTTAGAGCCCAATTAATCAAAAGTCATATTTTCGCCCCCCCCCCTTCCAAATATATGTTTCGCAATGTGCACTGGAAGATACATTTCACAAATATGTATATCAAATAAACCAGAAAGTATAGTGCCTAAAACTTGTGAATAATTAAACTTAAATAACATAATAATAAGTCACTTGAATAGTAACAGGAGGTAAACTGAATTTAGTGCTTTTCTAACAACACAAAACATCCCAGGAATGTACTGTCAAAGTTCTATTAATATTTTTATGTCCTGGACATTCAAGGAACATTCGGTGAACATCTGATCAAATTATTGGTGGAATGTTTCCACAAGACATTCTATGAACATACTACCAATGTCCTATATTTTAAGAAAGGCAATTTACTATTCAATTTGCGTTCATTTTCAAATTTGCCGCGCGTGTGTCTATGCAATCCAAACCACGTGACTTCTGGTTGGCATACAAAAAGTTACAGAGGTTATGTTTGTAATATATATTTTTCATTGTTTATCGACGTATTTGTCTATTTTGGATTCATTTGGATTTCGTTTGCTGTATTTTGTAAACTTTATAAACGTTACCACAATGCCAAGTGATTATTTAAGGAAATTATTATTGGAAACTCCAGATGTTGGACAAAGGTAGGGGAGATAATTTTTATTTACTGTTCATTTTTCCCTAATATTTATCAATATTGATGAATTTTGCAAGCAATAACATTATTTATTTTATTGTTTTAGATATTTATTAGCTGAAAATAATTGGGGATTTAGATCCATATACAAGTCAGAATTGGATTTTAGAGTAAAGTGCATTCCACCAAATTACTATTATAGATATTTATACATATCTGGTGGAGTCTCACAGTTACTACTCTAAGCAGCAGATGAAAGCATAAAAAAGCCTTCAGGCACATAAATATTTTACAGCTGGATTTGTTTTTAACGTTGGAAGTCAGGAGCAACAACTTAATAAGTACCTACAAGAATATTGAGGAAATCCAGCTCCTCGATACTACTGGGCAAACTAGAAGATTGAAGAGGACAAAGCCTTTTAAACTAGTTTGAGTGAAAAGCAGAGCATAGTGCTTGTGTGCCTGTGTACTGTGTATGTTTAGAATAGTGCACGATCTTGTTAGATTAGATAAGAGACGCTATGGGGTAAGCTCTTCATTTTAAGGAACAGTAGTAATTTAGGTTAAATAAAAATTGCTTATTGGTCAGTTATTACCAATTGTAGTTGTAATGTACAATTCAATACAATGAATCATCATCGTAGTGATGACTATAGAAAAAAATATATGACAAGATTTTGTGCAATAAAAATGTTTATATTTATCAAGGATGTATTATTTGGTATGGCCACATATACTTCTGGTATATCGTAGGTGATGTGACAATGCCTCCTATCTGCTTTTTCATGAATTTTTTAGGAGACGAAAAACCATTTTTAGGTTCATCTCCTGTTTTCACATGTAAATTTTGTTATGTTTGTAGTAAATAGATAGTTGAATTTACTACAAAACATGTCAAAAAATATGAAAATAGGTGGTGACTGCAAAAAAATTTTTAATCTCTCTTAAAAAACTCATGAAAAAACAAATCGGAGGTTTTATGTCACATCAGCGACTATATCCAGGAAATGTATAAAAAAAATACTGTGAATGTCCAAAGAACATTCGTAGGCATTCATGGAATGTTCCAACAAGACATTCAAGGAATATTTAAAATGCTGACAGAGGACTTTCCTGGGACATTTAGGGGACATTCCTGTGCTTTTGAGGACATTCCAGGAATGTTTTCAATATCCTGTGTGTACATTCTAGGAACATACATGGAATGTTTGGTTTTATTGAGGTTGTGTTGATGGCTTGAAAAACGCGCACATTCACAGAACAAGAAAATATATCAGCATAACTTAATACTTTGAAACCGTTAAATCTTACAAAAATAGCCAGCTGTATAGAGAAAAATCAGCTGATTTTGACAACTAAGGTTTGAACTAATGAAAAAACCAGCAATACTGGCTACCAAAAATCAACTATAAAATCATATTATCTTGTGAGATACATTGGGCAAAAGAGGGTTAACCGTGCGGTACTTCATTTATTCATTAAGCATTACAATCCCTAGGGATTTCGTTAGTTATTGTAGTATCATACCATGCGGTACTTATTGTAATAAATTACATTTGTGCGTACAATTTACTACTTTTACTACGAAACAGCAACAATTTCACTTTAAAATAAATTTATTTTGACATTTCGCTCTTATAGACATACTCTATTATGAGACTCTATTACAGATTGCTCTTGCAGATAATATAAGAATCTGGACAGAAGAACTAAAAAGCTACAACTTAATAATAAATATGGAGAAAACTAAAGGAATCATAGTAGCGAACAAAGAAGCAAATATAAATATTGAAATCGAAGGACAAAAAACTGAGCAAGTAGACATCTTTAAGTATTTGGGAATAATGTTAAACAACAAAGGTACACAAGAAGATTAAATTGGAAACAGAATGAAATTGGCAACCAGAACTTATTATTCACTGTATAAAAATTTTCTATACAAAAAGTAAATCTTGAGTAAAACCAAAATGTCAGTATAATATAAAACCGTATTTATGCCAATTACAATAGATGGGGCAGAAAACTGGGTACCGAATGACAGACAAAGAAAAAGATTACAAGCTACAGATACGAGATATTTAAGAAAAATGGTGGGAGCAAGAAGATTAGACAAAAAAGAAACGAAGATATAAGAAATAAACTCAGGTAAAATCGCTCAACGAAAAAGTTGAAGAAAAGAGGCAAAGTAAGTTTTCAACGTAATAGAAACTTTAATAATATTAAAAAATATTACAAATATTACTAAAAAATTTTTAATTAAAAACTTATTGGTCCATTTCCGTGGTAACACATGCAGGGCTTCGAAAAATTGCAAGCCAGATGGATGCTGAAGCGAAGAAGACACGAGGGAATTCAAAAAATTTACAATTTACGACCTCGTCTGTTCAGCTGGTAAATTCCAACGGAAAATGGACATAGTTACTCAAAGGAGTAAAGATCAATATAAAAATAAAGTAAAATCGCAGTGCAACTGAATAAAAATGGAATTTTTATTTTATTTTTTATTGGTCTTTACACCTTTGAGCAACTAGGTCCATTTACCGTTGAAATTTACCAGCTGAACGGACGGGGTCGTGAATTGTAAATTTTTTGAATCCCCTCTTGTCTTCTTCGCTTCAGCATCCATCTGGCTTGCAATTTTTAGAAGCCATGGAGATGTTACCAGGGAAATGGACCAATAAGTTTTCAATTAAAAATTTTTTAGTAATATTTTTAATATTATTATTGTTTCTATTAGGTTGAAAACTTACTTTGCCTTTCAGTTGCCAGATGACGCTAGTCATCTATTCCATAAACGTCAGTTGCAATGCGGGGATAAGCTTTCTTGATTTTGTCACTTCGGGCAGAGAGCAGCAGGCTTACGTCTCTCTGATGATGACTCCAAATTGAGTCGAAAATCGTCGATTTATCGTGCTTGTCTGCGCTCCCTGTTCTAAGTGAAAAATAAACGGTTTTGCTTTCGCATTGAAACTGAATAAAAATGGAATTTTTATTTTATTTTTAAAGAATATAAGTTAAAGTGGGCTGGATACTTGATAGAACAGTAAGGATCTGTTTTTAGGTGGATGTGAGAGGTGGCATTCAGATTTTTGCGGATAAAGTTAGGTGATAACTTCGTTAATAATAATTGATTTATGCTACTTCTCAAATATGCCCGGAGCATTAATAAAAAAAATAAAATATTTAAAAATTTCAAAAAATTTCGTTTTTTTGTCTACTTTGTTGCTTATAATTTAAAAACTATTCATTTTAGAACAAAGTCCTACAAAAATAAAACAAAGATAATTAAATTTTCTATCAGAAGCGATTGGTTTAAAATGTCTTAATTAAACACCCCTGCTTCAAAATAGCAATAAATATAAAATAAGGGGACAAAACAAGCCTGTCTTTATTCAATGATTTTTCATCACTTAGGTTACACTTGGAACCTTCCTAATTCGCTTAGAAAATTTTTGTAATGTGCTAAAATCGTACACCAAATTTCATTAAAATTGACTTACTAGATTTTGCATAATAATTTTGCAATCTAAACTTTTTTTTTAATTAAATTTTTTAAAAATCTTGCACAACAAAAACTAGAACACACAAAGATTTGTCAATTTTTTTACATATAAAGAATTATTGCACCTATCTAATGCACTTTACAGAATTGAAATCACATTATTTAACCTTTCCGGAACCGTGCTATAAAAACTTACGCTGCAGGCCGTGCGGGGCAACTATGTTACCCCACTAAAATACTTGAATAATTTATTTAAATTTTACATTATTGTTTGGAAAGTTATATAATAAGGCACTAGTAACTGAAATAATTTGTTTTTATTATTAAAAGATTTACATTTTGATTTTATTCCTGATTTTTACAGTTAGGGCATAAAAATGTTTTACTTTCTTCTCGATGTATGGTACAAATTGGTTTTCTGCATGTACTACATGATATTTGAGTCTTTCTATCACGTGCCCTGGCACAAAAGCTGATTTAGTAATATATTTTATAAGATTACCTGGAGGGATAAAAAGAAATAAAAATATTTTGAAAAGTTATAAAGACAAAAGCGCATCTGGGGTAACCAAGTTGCCCCGCACGGCCACGGAAAGGTTAAGCAGCCTCAGCAATGTTTTAAAATTATAAACAATTTTTTGGCTTATAAACAAATTAGTGCTCTGGCCAGGAGGGGGTGCTACGGGCTCCTTTATTTAGATGGACTTACCCAAATTTTTTATGTATTTTGACCCGTAGAACCCGAATTTTTGGGAACAGTTGATCCGGATGTCGATAAGTTTGTTATAAACAAAGAACTTGAGGAATTACATAAAATCGATTTTTCGCAAAATAAAATATTTTTTTGTATTTCTTCGGTAATTCTAAGCCATAAATGTTCTTACAAGTTTTTCGTAGGATGCATAGTTTTCGAGATAAACGCGGTGGAACTTTTAAAAAATCGAGAAATTGCAATTTTTGAAGGCGAATAACGTTTGATTAAAAAATAAAATAGCAATTCTGCTGACAGCATTTGAAAGTTTAAGTCAAATTATACCGGTTTTAATTATTTGCATTGCTAAAAATTAATTATTTATGATTAAAAAAAGCTATTTGTTTATAAGCTAAATTTAAAACATTGCTGGGGCCCCGTAAATAATCCGATTTTAATTATGTAAAGTGTATTAGATATGTAGAGCACCTCTTTATATGTAAAAAAATTAGCCAACTTCTAAATGGTCTACTTTTTGTTCAGAAAGATTTTAAAAAATTTGAACTTTTTTAAAAATATTTTGATTGCAAATTTATTTTGCAAAATTTATTAGGTCGATTTTAATGGGTACACGATTTAAGTACGTTACAAAAAATTTCCTAAGCGAATTACTAAGGTTCTAAGTGCCACCAAAGTGGTTAAAAAATATTGAATAACAACAGACTTATTTTGCCCCCTTATTTTGTATTTATTGCTATATTGCAGAAAAGGTAATATCTTAAGACATTTTTTACCAGTCGTATATTATACAAAATTCAATTATCTTTATTTTATTTCTCTACGACTTTTTTCTAAAACGAATCGTTTTAAAGTTATAAGCAAAGAAACCAGAAAAAAATCGATGTTTTTCGAAGTTTTTAAACATTTTAAATTTTTTATTAATGTTACGGGCATATTTGAGAATAAGCATAAGTCAATTATTATTACTGAAGGTGTCACCTAACTTTATCTGCAAAAATCCGAATGCCATCTCTCACATCCAAAAATAGACGTTTTTTTCGCAGATCCTTACGGGTCTATGAGAGAAATGAGTTTTGACAGACAAATGAAAATAGCATGGGAGGCCAAAACAGTGGGTAAAAGCAAGAGGGGCATACCAAGAAGAAACTGGAACTCTAGTGTAAACGGAATACTTAAGAAAAGAAGAACATCGTGGCAAGAAGCAATAGTTTTAGCAGCAGATAGGAAGAATTTGTGTAAGTGTGCAGATAGTAGCACGAAAGAAACCTTGAAACCTATGGGTAAAAGAGGCAATCGATTATGTATGCATGTTATTTTGACATTTCGACCAACACATCGGAAACTTCTTCTTTAGACGCAAATCCACTAATGGATGTTAGCAATCATATTTTTCATCAACTCTTTGTTTCTTACAATGTGCATCAAAGATTGTATATCGTTAATCAGTGTCCATTGTCTTACGTTTCGAAGCCAGGACATTTTCTTGCGTCCTATTCCTCTCTTGCCTTAAATTTTAACCAATTTTAAGAAGTTAAAGGAACTGTTATAATGAAATTTTCAATTGCACCCAAGTTTCTGGACATAATCATGAATTTGGTCTTTTTGGTATTAATCTCTAGTCCCCCTTTCACTTACTGTATTCTCCGATTATAGTGACAAGTTGTTACAGGTCGACTCTGTTTATCACAAACTAAGACACCATGATCAGCATATCATATGTTGTTGATCATTATTCCATTTACTTTGCTTCCCATCTCTACATCTTTCAAAGACTGTTAAAATATGGCTTCCGAATAAATGTTTGTAAATAAAAGAGGGGAAAGCACACATCCCTGTCGAACAGGATCTTATATGTATGGATTTGGATACAGAATTGTATATTTTTAATTGTGCCGTTTGATACTAGTCCGAGTTTTCAATACATCTTATGTCATTTTGGTCTATATGGAGTTTCTTGAGGATCGACATTAACTTGAGGTGTTGGACACGATCGAATGCTTTTTCGTAATCTAAAAAGCGTAGGAACACGTCCTTCCTCTGATCGTAATGTTGGAAACACGTACTCCTAAGAACTAGCCACTTTGAATTATTGTATAATATTTTCTTTCGTTCAATTTCTTTATATTTTATTCAGAGGAAAGCCTTATCTAATGAACAAAAAAATAATTTTTCTTCTGTAAGTAACTTTTTTATGTTCCAAAATATTTAGCAACTAAGTTTTGTTTCTATTTTTTGTTCTAAGTCACCAAAAAAATTGTTTGTTTACATATTGGGTTGGGATGAATTATGGAACCAAGCAAATATCTTTGAAACGAAAAGAATAATATTTATGAAACTTTACATGCAAGTACAGTGACGCAAAAGGCATCTGTTGATATGTTTTTTGTTACTACTCCACTTCCGGTTTCACCGGAAATACCCTTAAGTTATTTAAATTAAATGGGACACCCTGTATATTTTTGAGGATTTTAAAAGAACTTGGTATTTTTAATTCATACATACCAAATTTGGTAGAAAAAATTTCTTAAAAAGTGTCTGTAGATAATTTTTTGTATTAATACAACATAGTAGGAAATAAAAGAGTACCATCTACACTGTAGACTAAAATTGTTGATTACATGCACTGCATGACTTATTTGAATTTAGTATTATAGGTAAAACTGTTATTGAACTAATTGACAGAAGTAAGTTGTATTAAAAATGTTTCATTTAAATGAAAAAGATCGTGTTGAAATATTAATGATAATCGGTTATGGTGAATTTTCATTTTTTGGTGTGAATTTTCCAAATCGATGGATTGGACGTAGAGCATTCAGTAGCCTGCTCGTTCTCCGGATCTCAATCCGTTAGTTTTTTTTCTTTGGGTTATCTAAAAGCACGTGTTTACGTTAAGCGACTAACATGTTTGCAGGATTTGAGACAAAGAAAAATGGATGAATGTGAACTAAACTAATACGGGGAGAAATCTTGCAAAAAGTGACTCACGAATTTATTTTTAGGCTTATACGTTGTCAGGAAGTAAACAGCAAACATTTTTAAGATTTGAAATTGTTTTTTTGTATTTTTAATATCATTGGTCTAACGTAAATAAATTAACCTATTTTTTAACTGTAAAGAGATTTATTTCTTGTTTTAATAGTTTTTTCTTCCAAACTTGGTATGTATGAATTAAAAATAACAAATTTTTTAAAATCTGAAAAAATATACAGGGTGTCCCATTTAAAGAAAATAAGTTAACGGTATTTCCGGTGAAACCGGAAGTGAAGTAGTAACAAAAAATATAACATTAGATGCCTTTTGCGTCACTGTACTTGCATGCAAAGTTTCATAAAAAAGGTTTTTTTCGTTTCAAAAGTATTTGCTTGGTTCCATACTTTATCCCAACTCTGTATATTTGGAAAAACATACAATATTAATAGCTTGGATGTATTAAATTATAATTGCATGTCTGGAATTAGTAATACATACACGTCATCCTCTAGAGTATAAATGGGCATCCACCTTTTCCTGATCATTATTTATTATCTTGTACCATATGTTTTAGGATTGTAACTGTGTATTCATAGTCAGTGGTTGGGAAAGCATGTACGGTCAAACGATACCGTGATTCATTATCAGGTGACATTTGCGTGCCAGCTGCATATTTAATTTTGTGCCAAACTCGACGCTGACAACATATACGTATTCCACAACCTACAACCTATATCTCTATTAATCAATCCGAAAGAGCCCGAATTACCTGAGAGATGCTCTTTGTTTAAAATGTCTCCTTAAATTATTCAAAATTATTGAACAGTAGATAGGATAGATTAATAGCCAATCAAACTTCAAAATCGATATCATCTACATTGTCTAAATATTTGCGTAAATGAGGGTAATAGAAGTTAACGTATATTTGAAACAAGAATAAAAAACCGCTAAATGACGTAAAAATGAGTGGCGCATACAATATTCTAGCTACAAAATAGTTGATATGAATATTACGTGGCGCAAAAAGTTATTTTCATTTTGATGGAAAATAAAATTCTAGTTTTATTTTGAAAGATTTTTCCATAATATTTGCTAAATTTGATGCAAAACGCGCCAAAAAAAGTAACTTTAATACAGTGCTCATTTTAAAGCTCTTTTGGGGCGCGTTTTTCTTCAAATTTACCAAATAGGTATTATGGAAAAAACTTTCAAAACAAAACTAGAATTTTGTTTTCAGAGTCATAATTAAGGAACATTTTTGCGCCACGTAATATTCATATCAGCTCAGCTGGAATATTCTGTGCGCCACTCATTTTTACGGCGTCTAGCACTTTTTATTCTTGTAATTGAAATTTTTTATAGTTATTAAGGTACCAAGGGTATTATAAAGATAATAGCGCTTGAGGGCCTACAGCCCGAAGTATATACGTTGACCGAAAGCGTAATTATCTATAATACCCGTGGTGCCTGCAACGTTTAATGTCCGGCTAAATTCTTCTTTACATGCAAAAAATTTGAATGAATTTTGAATTAATTAGTTTTTAAATAAGTACATTTACCAGCAATAGTCGTAATGTAATTGTGGTAACCATAGTTTTACTTAGGATTTTATTTGCCAACTTAACAGTATTTAAGTAGTTATTTAAATTTAATGCCCAAGGGCGTTATATTTCAAAATAACGCCCTAGGGCAATATATCATATTTAACTGACTTGGAAATCATGTCAATATTTGTCAAATAATATGCCAGTCCGACATTAAAGTTTTTTATAAACTAAATGTATGAACAATGAACTTGAATATAATGTTTCTCAATTACACGTTAAGCGTTATAAATGGTCGCCTTTGTCGCATTACCTCCCAATTGATCTAGGGGTTACGACACTACATTTGTGATAGGCGCATCCGAGTTCATATCCCATCCAATCCAGTCTTTTTTTTCAATATAATTCTTTGTGTTCCTTGAATGTACACCAGATTTTTTTCTATTCGGAATAGATTGAAAAAAAATATTGGAATGGTTGGAAAATGAACTCCGATTGCCCAATCAAATTTAGCGTCGTAACGTAGATTATACTTTTGAAGCTGGATAATTTCTAAACAGCTTAACCGACTATGATCACTAAACATGAGTTTGAAAGTTATTTATAAGTAGTATCTGATGATTCTAAGGTCAAATATAATAACTAAAGGTGTTATATTAATTAGTGAGCTTGAAAACCAGTTTTTTCAGATAGGACACAGATTGGATCATATTTATAAGGCCTATAACTTAATTAAAGTTTTCTTAGATATGAGGTATACACCGTTAGACGCGTCTAGGCTCCTCCTACAAACGTTCAGTTATTTGCGCAATTTCTATGTTGAAATTTTGAGTAATTATCAAAAAACCAAAATTTTTGTAAAATTTTTCAGCTTTTCGGCTATTACACTGAGGCATAAGTATTATGTCCCATCACGACCACTTAGGCACCATTTGAAAGCGCTTATCTCAAGAGTTATTGACTTGGTGTATTTGCGGTTTTCCTGTCTTTCCTTGCACCTAAGATACATACCCAAAATAAATATTGGCTATTGTACCTACCCAGTCCTATAGCTGGCTTATGGGTGGTCAGAAGTCACAACCTACAACAGTTCTAAATTGGCCCTGAGCCCCTCTTGAAACGTAGAAAAAGAAAAAGAATGTGTGTGTACTTTGTACGCACGTAAGAAGTTATATTTCTATTATAAAATTTCAACGAAATAAATATATATTTCAACAGTTTATTTGTATTTAAAGATTAAACTAATTTTTACTTACTACTTTCCAACAATTTTTATTAAAACAATGCTAAAATAAAAAAAAGTTAGATAACACACGGATTCGAACCAGGGACCTCTCGATCTCCGGTCGAACGCGCTACCACCGAGCTAAATTCCCTTTGCTTTGACAGCTTACAAGATTTCTCGTACGTACTGACAAATTTAATAGATCAAGTGAGGTATAAAAATACTTTAAAATTTAAAGTAAATATACTTACTATTATTATAAAATATTTTATTTCCGAGGAAGACAAATCCAAAGGCACAAAATTTAAAATAAATAATACATTTACTAAAAACACTAATATATTCTTTTAATGACTTATTTGCGCTGATATATACATAATTTGAAAGATTAGCAACGAACTACATACTGTCTGTCTGCGCATGCGCCAGGGAAGTATAAAATTTCACCCTCGATCGTAAAGAAGTATAACTTCAAACATTATTTTGTACACTCCGTCGATCTTCTGCTATTTTGTATCTGTACCTGTAAGATAATTCCTGTATCTGCTACCTCTCATTATACGCTCCAGATATTCAAGTTTTCTCTTTTTTATCATCTTGATTAAGTCACCTTCGCCTTGACCTACTCTGTTTAAAACTTCTCTCTTTGAAATGCATTGAACCCAAGATATTATGAGCATTCTACGATATGACCACATCTCGAAAGCTTTTAATTTTGTTTATCATGTTAACCTTCATGATCCAGGTTTCACATTCATATAGTAAAACAGGATACACATAACATTTTAGGAACTGCTGGTTGTAAATTCAGCTGAGAGTTGCTCAGCATAGGTGTAAGTTTCGTAAATGCTCCTCTTGCAATTTCTACACGAGTTTTAATTTCTTCATCTGGATTTAGTGTCTCGTTTATCAAACATCCTAGGTACTTAAAATGGTTAACGTTTGGTATCGGTTTATTACTGACAATTAGTTGCATCGAGCCGACGTCTTGTTTGCTAAACAAAAGTAACTTTGTTTTTATTGCATTTATTATAAGTCCGTTATTGGATCATTCTCTAATGCCTCGATTTATATAATGAATTGAAGATCTTCGATACTTTCATCCATGATCGCGGTGTCGTTCTGCTTGTTTTGCGCTAAGATCAGTTGCTACGGAAATGAATTTGTCAATATCTAGGACCGTCTATTATGCCCTTTTTGAGTCTCATCTTCAGTACGCCCTTCCATTTTGGGGTACGTGTTGTGCGACTCAATTTGAGCGTATTTCTAAACTACAAAAGAGAACTCTTCGTTACTCCCTGAGACTCAATAGCAGAGTTCATTGCCAAGAATTCTTTAAAAAAATTAAAATATTAACTCTTCCTTCTTTGTTTGTTTTTGAATCCGTTTGTTTAATCCGCAAACATGCATCAGAAGGTCCAGAGAGACCCACTCACAACTATCCACTTAGAAACGTGGAGCATAATCTTTATCTGCCAACCCCACGGTCTGAGCTGGTTAAGTGCTCTATACTATACATTTCGAGAAAAATTCACAATCACCTGCTATCTAACATCAAATCTATTACAGTATTTCCCGCTTTTCGCAAGGCCTTGAAAGCTTATTTGCTAGAGAGAGCTTTTTATACAGTGAATGACTTTTTTATAAACGATTTGAATTCAGCAAATTGACTTGCAGGATTATTACTTTCGAGTACTTTTGTACATATTTGCAGCGGCATAGAACTTTTGATTTACTTTCCCTTTCCCTTTTCATTGTTCGCCTTCTTTTTGCTCTGACGTTGTATACATATTTTTTGCAAAATTTTAAATTTTTTAATGTGTACTTAATAACTGTAAAATTATATTAAGGAGTATAACTCACGCCATTTACTTGGTGTCTGTTTCTGTTTTTGTTTTGTCTGTAGTTTTTTATTATTTTTTGTTTTTTATTGTATTTTTTTATTTTGTATAAGCTTTGTCCACAAAATGGGAAAATTTTATGACAATAAAGCATACCTTACTTAGTTACTTACTTTGTCTGCATATATGATGTTGTTAATAGTTTCTCTCCCGATTCGAACTCGACATTGCCCTTCCAATGCTTCGTTAAAAATTATTTCTGAGTATACGTTAAATAAAGTTAGGGATAACACACAACCCTGTCTGACACCTCTTTGAATGCAAATTTTGTCTGTCTCTTTGCCATCTGCCAGAATAGAAGCTTCTTTATTCCAATGTAAAAGTCTCAGATCTTTATCATCTATTTCAATAAGACAATAAATAAAACAATTTCATACAACAATATTTCATAAAACATATTATATTTTTTATATTATTTTATTTATATTATTTGTTATATTAACATCAGCTTAACTAAGATCTTAGAAAAGTACAACTCTGTATTTACAATCGATAATTTTCAATATTAATTCACTTCTGTTCGATTCTACAATTTTTAACTTTTATCCATCATACTTGTTCAGGGTAGATTAATTTTAATCTCAACAAAATTTTTTCACTACTGTTATTATTTTAAATATTAACATAAAATTTAAATCCTTTTGGCTGAAGTAACTGCACATATTATTACATTCTGTCAAGGTACGATATCAGTCTATTGCTGACATACTTCAGAGGGCCATTCCCGTCAGTTGTCACCTAAACTCTGCCATGTAAGGTTCTACCTACAATTTCCCAACCAATATGGTTGATGTCATGTGATGCCAGGGGTTAATCTGGAAATATTTTTAATATCCTTTAAAATCAGATAATATTATGTAATCCCAATTGTTGAATATCAATTTAAGGGTTTTTACCCGTACATTTTGGTGGCTTAAAGCATGTAATCCTGTAAGTATAACTATCTGTTCACTTTTTTACCTTTGTCAAAATTTAACCTCATGTTTGTTTTACTTATAGAGTTATACTTATTTTAGGTGATAACACTGATGATGGAATATTGATTCCGAAAACGTTTTGTTGTGATACAGCCCTTTTTAGGGATTTTAAATATACCTTTTACAAGATAAGGTTTTTTTTATACATATTTCATAAAATAATAATTTGAGTGTAATTATATTTAATGCAAAACAAAAATTCATAATCACTGTTTCGTTACATTTTTTTATATCTGTGATATTGAGTTTTCCGGTAAATAAAACCGATTAAATTGGATTTTCCCAAAAAGGATAGAAATCAGTTGGAAGAAAAAGGTTCTCAAGGTTAGCGTGTCTACCCTCAATTAGTATTGACATTAGAGAAAAATAGCCTGCAATTAAGTTAGTGAAATCCAAAGATAGTAAATTTAAAAAGGTTTTTTTCTTTTATACTAAAAGCAATTTTTTAACAATACTTATCATACAGGTTCGCTAAAAGCTATACCATTTATTTCTATAATTAAAGTCGTAACAAAGCACTGTGTTCTGATTTTTTTATAAAAAATATGCATTTTTATGGTAATGAGATTAAACCTGCTTAAAACCCTTAACTGGTCCGGTACTGTAGCAGTAGCGTAACTGGTCCGGCGTCGTCTGCGAAACTACTCTTTTCAAGAAAGCAAAACAATACTCGAAAATAATTTTTTTATTAAGAATAAATGTTACAAACATATCTTGATATGTTTATATAAAAGTGAACGTATTAGATTTGGGCATTATTTTTGTTAAGAAAAAAAATGTTAAAATAAAACTGAAATCCGCACAAATATTTGTGAAAAAGTACATAGTTTTGTAAAGTAAATAAAAAAAAATATAAAAAACAACATGAAAAAAAATGTATTGCTAGGATAGATGTTGAAACTGCACACTAAACAAAAAACTAGGTAAAATAAAAATCGATCAAAAATGTTTGTTTCCAGCATGAGTCAAACTTTACCTATTTTATATGCAATTTTTACATAGGTAGTGGTTTTATACATCCCAAACAAACAGGCTTTTTGCAACTCAAGCACAGATATTTTGTCATCCTGCGCTTTCTACAAGGACATAAACTGCAAATCTTGCGCTTTTTCTAAAATAAGAACATCCTCTTGCTCTTCTTGAACTCCCAAGTATGAACACAAAAAAGTGACACAAACGGTCCGGCGTAGTCTGAGGAACTACTCTCAACCTAACTGTTGCGATAACTTTTTAGGAACTGAGAGAAACTTGTCTCAAATACACCCACTTGTCAAGCTCCAATAGTTTAAGGATTAGATAGAACGACTTGCCTGTGGGCGGTGCCAATTTCCAATAAAAAATAATCAAAATTATTGAATCGTCTGTCAGACGACGCCGGACCAGTTAAGGGTTAAAGAAAGGTAGTTTTAGAATTACTTTCTGTAGTTGACAAACGCCAAGAACATCGAGTATTTTTCGATAATTTCTTTTCTACTTATGCTCTTTTTGCGACACTGCAAGATCTAGGCTTTTTTGTCACAGGCACTATAAGAGAAAATCGCACTGCAAAGTGTCCTTTGCAGAACAACAAAACATTCAAAAAGATGGCAAGGGGAACAATTGAGTTTGATGATGTGTCCAAAGTTTTACTCGTAAGATAGAAAGATAATATTTTTGCTGTTACGGTAATAACAAATATCTGCACATTATAGACGGAGAGCTAGAGCCGAAAAATTATCGTCATAAGTAATATGGAGTTTTTCCTGTGAAATGTGTCCATTGTATATTGAAAATTATGACCCCTTTCAGGCTGACACCTCAGTGGATACAGAAAGTAATAAGGGATGAAAGGGGAAAGTTAGTGAAGTCATTAAAAGGTTTTCACCCCCTATTTTGTTAAACCTCCATCGACTTGCATGAAAATTGGTGACTAGTTAGAGCATTCCTCAAGAAACAAAACTGATTTGGTTCCACTTGTTCTTTTACCCTGGTGGTGAATACCACCGCTTCCCGCGGGTGAAAACTATTATATTAAAAATAACCCCACAAATCGATAGAGGGACAAATTTTAAGTAAAATTTGTTATATCATGTTATTAAAATAAACCAGTACTTTTTGAGTTATTAAAGATCAAAAATTTGTCTATTTAAGAGCATATGCGTAAAGTTACGGATGAAAAAGACATGTTAGTTAATTATTGTATGTTATTAAAAAATTATTTTTATATTATTTCGATATTTAATTGAATTTTTTTTTTCATTATAAACTGAATATGTCCAGAAACTGGGGGTGTCCAATAATGAGTACATTTGACATATTCGAATACACTTTTGCTAAATTTATAATATTGAAATAATATAAAAATAATATTTTAGTAACATACAATTAATTAATATTTTCTTTTTATCATCCGTAACTTCTCGCATGTGCTCCTAAACAGACAAATCTTTGATCTTTAATAACTCAAAAAGTATTGATTAATTTTAATAACAGGATATAACAAATTTTACTTAGAATTTGTCCCTCTATCAATTTGTGGGTTTTTTTTAAAATAAAATCGTTTTCACCACCGAGAAGGGGTGGTATCCACCCCCAGGGTAAAAGCGCAAGTTGGCACCAACTCATCTTTATTTCCTGAGGTATGTTCTAACTAGTCACTAATTTTCATGCAAATCGATGAAGGTTTAACAAAATAGGAGGTGAAAACCTTTAAAGACTACACTAACTTTCCCCTTTCATCCCTTATTGATACTTCCTATATCCACTGAGGTGTCAGCCTGAAAGGGTTATAATTATATCAATATACAATTGACACATTTTACATACCAAACTCCATATTACTTATGACGATGATTTCTCGGATCTAGCTCTTAGACTATTACTACCTCTTGTTCAAACAAAACGATATACAGTCGGAAAGAACACAAAAAAATATTCTTGTACCTCAGCCTAATGTAGTAGACGAGTATAATCTGTTTATGGGTAGTGTGGACTTGCACGATGATGGCATTGCTAATTACCGCATCAGAATAAGGGGAAAGAAATGATGGTGTCCTCCATTTTTGAACCATATTGATAGCACAGCCGTAAATAGCTGGAAGATTTACAATATTGCAAATGAGTAAAATGTCACAATTACAATTTCTATCACTTCTAGCAGTATCACTAACTGGCTGCTCATTCGGGTTGTGGACGTCCCTCTAAAGACAGTTTGCCTGACGATGTACGGTTTGGCAACATTGGTCATGTGACTAGAAGGCACGATATAAGTGCACGAAAGAAATGTGGGTTGTGCAAAAGTCATAGTATATAATACAAGAATAAAAAACCGCTAAACGCCGTAAAAATGAGTGGCGCATACAATATTCCAGCTACAAAAGATCTGATATGAATATTACGTGGCGCGAAAATGTATTTTCATTTTGATGCAAAGCAAAATTCTAGTTTTATTTTAAAAAAATTTTTCATAATATTTGCGCAATTTGAAGTAAAACGCGCCACAAAAGAGTAACTTTGATACAGTTTGAATTTTGAAACTCTTTACAGTTTACTTCAAATTTACCACTCATGCGCCACTCATTTTGATGTATGAGGAGTATCAGGAGTATCAGGAGTATCAGCTGTATCAGGAGCTTTTAAAGTTATTTATAAATTAAATGTATAAAGTTGAAATTAATTAATGTTTCTCAATTACACGTTAAGCTTTATAAATGGTCCCCTTTGTCGCATTATCTCCCAAATGATCTAATGTCCATCGAATGTACACGAGATTTTTTTTCTATTCGAAATAGATTAAAAAAAATATTGGGATGGCCGGTAAATGAACTCGGATTGCCCGTTGCCAGATCAAATTAGCGTCGTAACTACTACAACTACATAAACCATTTAGGGAATAATCATTAATTGGATTATATATTTGTAGCTTAATAACTTCTAAACGGCTTAACCGATTTTTTTCGCTAAACATGAGTTTGCAACGTATTGACAAGTAGTATCTTACGCATCTAAGGTCAAGTATGATAACTGAAGCTATTACAGGAATTATTGAGCTTGAAAAACCGTATTCATATTTATGAAGCCTATAACTTAAAAATCGAATTTTGATTTCGAATTTTCCCGGATATAAAGTATACACTGTTAGATTAGTCTAGAATCCTTCTACAAACTCTCAGTTATTGGCGTAATTCATAGTGTTAAATTTTGAGTTATTGTCGAAAAACCAAAATTTTCAAAGTTTAGTTTTTCAGTTTTTCGGCTATACTGAGCCGTGTGTATGTCTGATCCTGACAACTTAGACACCATTTGAAAGCTTACCTCAACGCTATTGATTTGGTGTATTTACTGTTCTCCTGTCCCTTCTTGAACCGAAGAAAATATACCGCCAAAAAATATGCCGTTTTGTACTTACCAAGTCCTATAGCTGGCTTATGGGTAGTCAAAACTCACAAACTACACCGGTTCTGAATCGGCCCTCACCCCCTCTTCAAACACAAAAAAAATAATTACGGTTTAACTTTTCCACACACATACATACATACATTATATCCACAAACATTTTCCCTTTTTGAAGTTATACTCCTTTAGGCGCGATTGAGATTAAAATTTTTCATAAATCTGCGCTCATGCGCACACAGAGAGTATGACGTTTAGGCAGTATGACGTTTAGTTGCTAATCTTTCAAATTATGTATCAGCGCAAATAAGCCATTAAAATAATATATTAGTGTTTTTTAGTAAATGTATTATTAATTATAATTTTTGTGTCTTTGAATTTGTCTTCCTTGGGCGTAAAATAATAAAATATCTATTTTTATATTTCACTTGTCACCGTTATGTGTAATTACATATATGTATATCTGAAACGTCAATAACACGTGCCTTGATAGCCTGGTTGATAGAGCATTGAACCAGAGATCGAAAGATCGCGAGATAGCGGGTTCAAATCGCGGATGATTCATATATTTTTTTAATTATTGGCATTGTTAAGTTTTGGTTAATTTTTGGTAATTATTGTAAATTTTTTGTATTGTAACTGTTAAGTATATTTATTTAGTTGAAATTATATAATAGAAGTATAACTTCTTACTGGTACTTCTTAAAGGTAATGATCGCTTCTATTAGAAGCCGTAAAGGTCGGAGATAAATTTTCGAAATTTTTGGGAGTTTTGGGGACGAGAACGAAAAACAGACCCTAAATAGGAAGGGCTGTAAAATCCACACCCTTGGACCAAAATGAATGGTTGACATATGAATGGGTGAGTCTTTTCCTGAACTTTAAGTTGGGAATTGGCCCAATTTTCAATTCAGTCAGATTTAGAAAATCAAAAATTTCGTGTATATATAGTGTTGCGTGTAGGGGGTGTATGTGTGCGCCACTGACGAGAACTGCCGTTCTCTGGTAATTTATGCAAAAAATGTAAAACTCATCTCCATCCCGTAAGTTTCGAATCGTTTCATACAAAAAAATAATTGTTTTATGTATAACAGTGTTGGCCACAAGTGCGCACATGCACCATTAATTTTTTATATGTTATCGTTAATTTTTTTGTTTAAAAATCATAATTATGTCATAGTTGAGGTATTTTTAACTATTTTGAATAAAACAATTCAAAAAAATTATTCATTTTTCACTGCTTGGCCGTTAATCGGTTAAAAAGATTCTAAAACTGTTTTCATATGGCACATCTACATAAGTTAAATATATCGCACCCCGAATTCAATAGTGTCATAAACCTAAAAAAATTGAATATCTGTATTTTGGCCTAACACGTTCCTTTAGGCATTGTTTTTATTGCGTAATAATGTAATATCATTTAGTTGTCTGCTAAAATCTGCATAGTTCACTGAATAGAACTAGAATCACTTTAGTTACTTAACTCTGCATAGTGCGCCTGTGTCGTTATTACCATTTCCGGTTTTGGCTCTCTCAGAAATAGCAAGAGCTATTTCTAAATATAGCTAAATACGGCTAAATAAAGTAAAAGAGCTAAATATAGCTACACGGCAGTTTAAATTACGCTGTGGTTTAAATATTGCACTAACACGTGATAATGCATTTTATTATATATATATCCAATCCTGTTACTCCGTGAAGGAGCATAGGGCATCCACGAAGCTTCTCCATTCTCCTCTATTTCTGGCCATGGTTGCTATTTCTCCCCAGGTTTTCTTCATACTTTTGTGGTCTTCTTCAACGGTACTCCTCCATGTTTTGGTCGGGAGTCCTCTGCTTCTTCGTCCTACTGCATTCCATTTGAGTGCCTGTTTTGTTATGTCTGCATTTTCTTTCCTCAGTGTGTGTCCCAGCCAGTTCCATCTTTTCCTCTTTATTGTTGTTCTGATGGGTTCTTGTTTGGTTTTTTTCCATAGTGCTACATTTGTTATGATATTGGGCTAGTATACCTTTAGAATTTTACGTAGACATCTATTTACAAAAACTTGGATTTTATTTACATTTCCGTCAGTTATTGCACATGTTTCACTCTCATAAAGTAGCACAGTTTTCACGTTACTATTAAATAGCCTTATTTTAGTATTTTGGCTGATCTGTGTTGATCTCCATATATTTGCGAGGGTTCCAAAGGCTTGTTGTGCTTTTCGTATTCTCTGTTTAATATCTGCTTGAGCTCCACCTTTTGCACTGATTATACTGCCTAGGTAGCAAAATTCTTGAACCTGTTTTATTTCTTGTTGGTTGATGTATAGTTTGTCACAGTTAGTTACTCCTATTCTCATCTCTACTGTCTTGTTCGTGTTGATTTTAAGACCCACTTCTGCCGATTTCACCTCTAGCTTCCTTAACATGTTCTTCATATCATCTATTGTGTTCGCTACGAAACAGATATCATCTGCGTATTCCATATCTGCTAGTTTCTTGTTCTGAAGGTAGTTTCAAGGGATCCCATTTTTTCTTTCAATTGATTTTTCCAGTATATGATTAAGACATATATTGAAGAGCAAAGGTGACAGTATCCAACCTTGTTTTAGACCTACTTCAATTGGTATTTTATCTGTCATTTGCCCTTTATGCAATACCTGACATGTTGTTTGCTGATACATCATTTTTATTATTCCAATGATCTTTGGAGGTAATCTATTTAGTCTTAAGATTTTCCACAGGGCTGTACGTTTTATGCTGTCGAAGGCTTTAGCAAAGTCTATAAAGGCCATTATCAAGGCTGCGTTCTTCTCTATAGTTTCGTCTATGATGATTCTTGCCGTCGAGATTTGGTCTATACAGGATCTTCCCCTTCTGAAACCCGCTTGTTCTTTTCTGATAGTTTTGTCTATTATATTGTTGATTCTTTGATGAACAATAAATGCTAATATTTTATTTATGGAACATAACAGCGTTATTCCTCTCCAGTTTTCGCATAGCTGTACGTCCCCTTTTCTTGGAAGCTTGACTATAATTCCATTATTCCATTCCTTAGGTAGGATTTCTTCAGTCCATACATCTGCTAATAATGGTGCTATTAGGTCCACGATTCCCTCAGTGTCCGCTTTCCACAGTTCTGCTGGGATATCGTCCATTCCCGCTGCTTTGTTGTTCCTCAGGTGCCGGATTGCTTCAGCTATTTCTTTTTTCGTTGGAATTTCCTCGTTTATCCTTAGATAATTTTCATTTGGCTCTACGTCGTTACCCTCTTGGAACGGCGGCTCATTTTCTTCTTCTGTCATAAGCTCGCTATAGTACTCATGCCATCTTCGTGTTTGCTCTTCAGTTGTTGTAAGCAGTTGTCCTTGTTTGTCTTTTAGTGGTTTGTCACTGTTGAAGTTCTTGTTTGCAAGACGTTTAGTGGTTCTATATAGCTCTCTCTGATTATTTGTTTCAGCTGCCTCTTCTGCTAAGCGCGCCATCTTCTCTGTCCATTTTCTTTTGTCATTTCTAGCGCTCTTTTTTACTTGTTTATTTGTATCTGCATAATCTTGGGTTATTCTGATTCTATCTTCTAATTTTTGTATTCTATTTAGTTCGGCTTTTAAGTCTTTCCTCTTTTTTATCAGTTGCCATGTGTTATCACTTAGCCACTCTGATTTCTTTTCTTCGTTGTAGCCCAACACTTCTTGTGCGGTTTGGTGTACAGCCTCTTTGATCATCTCCCATTTGTTTGCTATATTTGTCTGTGTGTTGTTTACAGTTTCTGTGTTCAACTTTATTTTGTTACTCCACATTTTTTGGGTTTCACTGTCTTTCAGTCGTTGTATATTGTATCTTCTTCGTTTGTTATATTGTTTACTCCCGCGTTTTGCTTTAATTTTTACTTTTATTTCTGCTATTAGTAGGTGGTGATCACTTCCTACATCTGCTGATCTTTTATTTCGTACATCTAGAAGGCTACTTCTCCATTTTTTATTAATCAAAATGTGGTCTATTTGATTTTGCGTTTTATTATCTGGTGATATCCAGGTTATTTTGTGGCAGTCTTTGTGTGGAAAAATCGTTCCTCCAATGACAAGATTGTTTTCTAGGCTAAGTTCTATGAGTTTCTCTCCATTGTTGTTTCTATTCCCTAGTCCATGTGTTCCCATGCATGTTTCCACTCCCTTGTTGTCTTTGCCAACTTTCGCGTTCAGATCTCCCATGACTACTAGTATATCTCCTTTGTTCACCTTTCCGATAGTATCTGTTAATTGTTGGTAGAAATTTTCTTTCTCATCTTCTGCGCTTACCTCTGTCGGTGCGTAGCATTGAATAATGGTTATCTTTCTTATTTGAGAATTGAATGCATTTTATTAGTCAAGAAAATTACTCCCAATTTTACCCTAAAAATAAAAAAAAAAATTAAATCAAATTTTTATAGTACCCATATATTTGTTACCTTTCTGAAGACAATGGTACCTGTTTCAATTTTTCTGTCTCATTATAGTAAAAGTTATGAGTTGTTTAAAGTGAAAGGTGCAGATTCCTGAATTTCAAAGTTTAGTCGCAAAAGTTGAGTGACAAAATTTGAAATTTAGCTTTTTAATCAAGTTAATGTTAAAATATAGGGTACAAAGAATAAAATGTTTTATAGAAAAAAAAATAATGCAACTTTTAATTTTAAGAAAAACCTGATTTAATTTTCTTTTATTTTTAGTGTAAAATTGCGATTTTGACAATGTTCCTCTATCTAAAATTCAAAATAAAACTTATTTTCGTTTTTAACACCACCAGTAACATAAAGTAAGACCAAAATTAGCCAATCACCACTCTGTGGTCAGTATCTCGAGAAATAAGCATTTTTTTTTTGGAAGAGCGCCACTCGCCTATAAAGTCATATAACTTTTTTCTTATTACATATTTTGACTTGAAATTTTCCAGAAAACATCTTCATGAATTATATTCTATTGCTGTGTTAGTTAAAATTATAAACTAAAAAGTTTGTCACTCAACTTTTTTAAGTAAACATGAAACTAACGAAATCTGACGACAAAATGTTTAAAAATTAACAACCCTTTTTTTGATACGTCTAAATATTCTGGACAAATCTCGTTGTCATCTAAATACATGAAGAATGATACAGTAAAATTTTCAAAAGGAAATATTTACAGCGACCAAAAATACAGCGAGGTAAATATGAAAACTCATCAAAATTGATTTTTCGCATTTTTGCATAAAATTTTATTTTTGAACCACCAATGTTCCACCAGATAAAAAATAAACTTCATATTCGGATTCACCGACCTCGAAAATATAAAGAAGGACTAAAATTTGCCATTCACCTATCATGGTCGCTTTTTCGATTTCTAATCCTCAAGTTAGGAGTATGCCGCTCGCCTAATAGGTCCTGTATTTATAATTCGATTTATTCCGGTGTTTTTTGTTATAAATGCCCTGGACTAATTATGTTAACATTAATGATCTTTTTTAAAATATGTTATTACTACTTTGTTATTAAATTCAGACTCTCAACAATTTTTTAATCCCATTATAAAACGGGTTGATCCACAATACTATAAAGCAGCATTTTCTACAAATTGGTTTCTTTGAGTATAGCTGCTTTAATGCAAGAAACTCAAGACGCAGCTAAAATATCTACGCTGAAACTTTTTTGGTTTAACAGCTCTTTCTAAATGTTGTCTTAATTGAAAGAAAAAGTAAGATCGAATTGGTAAAGTTTTTGCACTTAGTGTGAGAGTCGATTTTTAATGACAAAAATCTACACGGTTTTTGCTATAACTGTCGCTGAAGTTTCGAGAGGTTATTTTAAAGCTTTTTTGGTTCTATGATTAATCTTAAATTTTCGGTGAGTCTTACTGGGTGACTACAATAATTACTACAAATATTATTAAGTATGTATTACTGAACAATGCATTATTTATATCCTTAGTAATGCTTGAAAGTTTAACGTGTTTAATATATCTAATTTTTGAATCAAGGAAATATTTCAGGACCTACAAAAAATTTTGTCATTGTTATTTTGGCCAAACAAACTAAAAATTTAGATATATATACGAAGCAAGTTTTCAATCCTAATAGCAAATAATTAATATTGAAAAATATCAAAAATCACTAAAAGATTTTTAAATTGAAAACTTACTGGTACATCCCCATGTATACGCCTCCAAGACTTCTACAATTTGCAAGTCATATGGATGCTGCAGTAAAGACGATAGGGAAGGAATTCTAAACCTTGCAATTCAAATCCCCCGTCTGCAGCCGGCTAGGAACTGAAAGATGCACCATAGTTACTCTACTGAGTAATACGAAAATAAAATAATAAAAATGTGTACCATTTTTATTCGGCTGCAATACGACGGAAAAACAATCTTACTTTTTAATTAGAATAAGGAGTGCAGCTTTAACTGCAGTTTTCTGCTCTTATTGGAGCGTCATCAGAAGGAACGTAGGCACTGTTCTCCTTAACAGTTCTCCTCAAGGAGAACAGTGCCTACGTTCCTTCTGATGACGCTCCAATAAGAGCAGAAAACTGCAGTTAAAGGGACTGGCTGCACTCCTTATTCTAATTAAAAAGTAAGATTTTTTTCCGTCGTATTGCAGCCGAATAAAAATGGTACACATTTTTATTATTTTAAAAATTTAGAAAGTCTGATATGCCTGACGATTATATTTTTTGAAGCTATTTTCTTGTAACGTCTTAATGCAATTTACTATTATTATTGGGAATAAGAGATCGAGGATCTCCAAAAACTACACTTTGGTCTACACAACTACACAACTACACTTTGGTCTACACAAGGTCTACACTCTGGGACAAAATCAACCGCCTACCTTAAGAATGGGTAATTTTTTGATGTCTCGTATTTCCTAAACCTGTTGTCCGATTTAAGTGATTTTTTGAATACGTTAAATATATCGTTATTCTTTAACAATATCGCTATAAAAATATTGTTGTCAAACAGGTAAATTTTCATTGTATACCGTGTGTACGAATCAAACTGTGTTTTTTTCTGAAATTTGGCATCACCCTGTGAAATATTCTAGCATTTATAAGATACTGAAATTAAAACCCAATCATAGCCTTATGTTTTCTCAACATTCTGTTTTTTGATTTATTCTGTTATGTTGGACCATAAAAAAAATTAGGTAAATATCTTAACATCTAGCCATGTTTTTTGTCAATACAGGGTGTTTTTAAATAAGTATGGCAAACTTTAAGGGGTAATTCTGCATGAAAAAATAATGACAGTTTACTTTATAAACGTATATCCGCAAGTGCTTCGTTTCCGAAATAGGGAATGTTAAAATTATTCTGACAAACTGACGATTTATTTGTTGCTTTAAAACCGGTTGAGATATGCAAATCAAATTTGGTAGGTTGTAAGACGTAGTTATTGCATATTTTTTGACATACAATTAACAATTAATTATTCACCATTGGCGCTCATACGGGTAATATGAGCCGTCATATTACCGGCATGCGCGCCAATGGTGAATATTTAATTCTTAATTGTGTGCCAAAGAATGTGCAATAACTACGTTTTAAAACCCACCAAATTTCATTTGCATATCTCAACCGGCTTTAAAGCAATAAATATAACGTTAGTTTGTAAACAACATCTCAACATCCCCTATATCGGAAACGAAGCATTTGCCGACATACGTTTATAAAGCAAACTGTCATTATTTTTTCATGCATAATTACCCCGTAAAGTTTGCCATGATTATTTAAAAACATCCTACATTGATGAAAAACATGGCTAGTGGCTTAAGTACCTAACTTTTTTATGGTCCAATATAAGCGAATGAATCAAAAAGCAGAATGTTGAGAAAACATGAGGCTATAGTTGGGTTTTAATATAAGTATTTAATAAACGCTAGAATATTTCACAGGGTGATGCGAACTTTGAGAAAAAACACAGTTTTATTGGTACACCCGGTATACAATGAAAATAACACGTGTAACAAAAATATTATTACAGCGATATTTCTAAAGAAAAAGGCTATAAAATATTAAAAAAATCGCTTAAATCGGACAGGTTTAGGAAATATGAGACATCAAAAATTACCCATTTTTAAGGTGGGCGGTTAATTTTTGCCCAAGGTGTATTTAACGTATATAAAAAAGGCAAATAAACGTATATAAAAAAGGCTGAACTAAGAAAACAAAATCTCAATGGTGAACTGCTGGATAGACATGGGGTTGCTATAACACAGACCTATGAGAAAGTACAACGTTGGGCTGAATATATCGACGAACTGTTCGATGATGAAAGAGGGGACATGGAACACATATAATTTACTTCAGGAGAAATAGGTCCACATATTACAAAAAAAGAAATAATACACACATTAAAAGCAATGAAGAATGTCCAGGACCTGACATGCTTCCTATCGACCTTCTAAAAATCATAGATGAGCAGCATATTGATGTCTTAGGGCCGGTTGTTCGAACGCTAATCAACATTGATCACTATCAAATACTTAATTACTGTCACAACTGTCAATGTCAACTTTGGTTGGGTTGCCGAAAACATAATTATTGATGACAATTACGAAATTAGTAAATCAATTATGTTAATAATTGTTATGTTAATTGACTAACTAATCTCATAATTATAATTAATTATGTTTTCAGCAACCCAACCAAAGTTGACATTGACAGTTGTGACAGTAATTAAATATTTGATAGTGATCAATGTTGATTAGCGTTCGAACAACCGGCCCTAAGTGATGCTCTCGAAGAAAATTTAGAGCTCAGGCACATTACCCAAAGAATGGTTAATGCCGATCTTTATTTCTCCATAAAAAGAAAAACGCAAGAGAATGCGGCGACTACCGCACTATAAGCTTGATGTTCCATGTGCTAAAGTTGCTACTTGAAGTCATTCAGAACCGAGTAGGTGTATTATCATAGGTAAACTGGACATAGATATTAATGATAAGCAATTTAGGTTTCGCAAAAGCCTAGGAATTCGTTAAGCTCTTTTTTCACTTAAAATACTTATACAAAGGTGCCTGGATGTCAATCAAGATATATATGCGTATTTTATTGACTATAACAAATCATTCGACAAAGTACGACATGAGCAATTAATGCATGTCCTGAAATAAACGATCATAGACTACAATGATCTCAGGATTATATCGAATTTATACTATTAGCCTAATAAAATAAAAAAAAGTCAAAATGTAAATTCGTACAGGTTAAAACAAATTTTATATCAAAGTTTAGGTGGGTACAAAAGATATTTTCAAGAAAGTATCCAAATCACACAAGGGGATCATTGTTTAAATAATTAAAAAGGGGTCATTTTTGCAAAAAAAATACTTTTCTAACTACTGAGGTAATTCACTTATTAATGAAGGTCTCTGGGATTTTTTCTACAAAGATGAAGGGTAAGTCTTTCACATAAGACTTACTAAATTAAATTTGACCCCCTATTTATTTAAATAATTGTATATAAAACTTAAAAAACAAATTCGCAAATAATTATTTTTAGCGTTTTAAATAAGCACTATAAAATATCTTATTTTACAGAATAAGTTGCACTATGTTACCAGTATTAAGTAAAAAAAAATTGGTCGAAAAATATTTAATATTTTTTGAGATATATAAAAAAAAGAAGAGGAAAAAAAGACAAAAAAATTTGATAATTAGTGAAAAATTCCCAGAAACCCAATTATCGAAACAGCATTTCAAAATATTTAATCCCCGCGACGTTATTAAAAAAATAAATTATAAACAAATTTGAATAATTTTCAAATGTCATTTTAGGGGGAAGTTTAATTGAAATTTGAATTTATCAATACATTTATCGAAAATATACATAAAAATAAAACTAATAAGATTTAATACAGGTGAATATTTCTTTGGAAACAACCGCGTTTTTGCAATTGAAAATAGAGTAACATTTAATAAACAAATTCAATATCTCAGAAAATATTAAATATTTTTGGACCAATGTTTTTTTGGTTAATATTGATAACATATTGCAACTTTTCCTGTAAAATAAGATATTTTATATTGCTTATTTAAAACGCTAAAAATAATTTTTTGCAAATTTGTTTTTAAAGTTTCATGTATAATTATTTAAATAAATAGGGGGTCAAATTTAATTTAGTAAGTTATATGTGAAAGATTTACCCTTCAACTTTGCAGAAAATGATCCTATAGACCTTCATTACTAATTGAATGACCTCAGCAGTTAAAAAAGTATTTTTTTTGCAAAAATGACCCCTTTTTAATTATTTAAAGAATGATCCCCTTGTGTGATTTGGATACTTTCTTGAAAATATCTATTGTACCCACCTAAACTTTGATATAAAATTTGTTTCAACCTGTACGAATTTACATTTTGTTTTACATGTAGTGAAATTTTATTTTACTAGACTATATAAACAACGAGCAAAAATACGTGTTAACGATCAGCTGTCAAAGGAAATTGAAATCAGACGTGGGGTGAGACAGGGATGCATGTTGTCGCCAATTCTTTTTAATACCTACAAGGAAAAGGTTTTAAGATTTTGAATACAATTAAAGTCAGAAAACAGCAATATCTGGGAAGGCGTCGCGGAAGAAGACGCATCTCCTGGTTAAACAATTTGAGAGCTTGGTTTAATTGCACTTCTGCTGATCTCTTTAGAGCAGCGGTATCGAAAGTGCGAATTGCCGTGATGGTTGCCAACCTTCTTAGAGGAGATGGCACATGAAGAAGAAGAAGGAAAAGATCTTGAAAAAAGCTATTAAGGGTGAAACAGCTGGAATAAAGGTAAATGGAGTTCCCATTAACAACATTAGATTTACGGATGACACTGTCATCTTAGCCAAAAATAGTGGGGATCTTCCGAAGCTGGTGACCAGAATAGCCAATAATACTATCTAATAATGAACGTCAAGGAGACTACGTTTATGAGACTATCAAAAACTCAAAGAAATAACGAGAATATCTTCATAAACCGATCCAATGTCGAACGAGTTGACCTATATGCATACCTTGGAACAATGATCAAATCCACAGGTGCTTACTTACAGGAAATCAAAATCAGAATAGAAAAGGCTAGAGGAAATTTTAACAAAATGAGAAAAGTGATCTGCACAAAGAGATTTCAAGTTAGAGCTAAGAGTTAGGTTGGCTGGGTGCCACGTTTTCTCCAATTTGTTTATGGAATGAAAGCCTAAACCTTAGATATGCTGCATTAACTAAAAAACTATATTCATTCGAGCTGTGATAGGTGCATTCGAGGTGTACAGAAAAATTCTGAAAATATCGTGGACAGAACACGTCACAAACAAAGAGGTTCTGAGAAAAATGAATACAGAAATGGAAATCTTAAATACCATCAAACAAGAAAATTGGAATATATCGGACATATTACACGTGGAGAGAGATACAACTTACTCTTATATAGACCAGTAAAGTATAGATCACTCAGGTTCATGAGCTCTTTTAATCCACTTCATCCGGTGGATTGGTCCGCATAAGCCCTCTTCATTATCCTTTATAGATTTTCGTGTTTTTTTGCTTTCTCTGTAATCTGTTTCCATTCTTTCCTATTCTGTATTTTTTCTCTCCTGCCTGTAATTTCCGTATTGGATATATCCTCTTGCAGTTGATCTTCCCATCTTATTTTCGGTCTTCCTCTAGGTCTGTTTATTACTGGCGTCCAATTTTTTATCTGCCTAATTAGTTCATCCACTCCTCTTCTTTGGATGTGACCAAACCATTTTAGTCTTTGTGCTTTAATGAATCTCACTATGTCTTCTCCTTCCATTAGATTTCTTATTTCGTGATTCATCGGAATTCGTATTTCTCTTTGTTTAATTGGACCATGTATTCTCCTCATAATTTTTCTTCCTATTATTCTCAGTTTTTCTTCATCTTTTTTGTAAGGCATATTGCTTCTGCTCCATAGGTAATGACTGGTCTAATTTCCGCTCTATATATCTCTGTCTCTGTTTTCTTGCTCAGGTTTTTATCTTTAAGTATCTTGTGGTATTTCGAGAATGCCCTATTCCCTGCTTTAATTCTTTCATTTATCTCAATGCTTCTTCTGCTTTGACCATCTATTTATCCATCTTTTTTTCTATTTATCCATCTTTTATTCTATTTTTGCCTCTCTTGAGAGGCAAACCCCCTGATTTTTGCCTCTCTTGTCAATGTTAGCAATGCATCTTCTAGACTTCTCTTGTCGCGGGATATCGCGGGTTATTGTCTTTTTTGTTAGCCCTGTGTTTCTAATTACTTCCTCCAAGGCTATATTAAAGAGAGTGGTCGATAGGCTGTCACCTTGTCTTACCCAAAGTTCTATGTTGATATCCTTTGTTTCACCATCCACTGTTTTAACCTTTATCTTATTAATTTTGCAGGTATATTCATATTATTCACTTCTTTTAATACCTGTTTTCTTTAGATGCTGTCGAAAGCCTGTTGAAAATCAATAATCAATATGTGCAATTCTATGCCATGTTCGTAACTTTTTTCGATTGTTTGCGTTAAAACTTGGATTGCATCGATTGTTGATCTCCCTTTTCTAAATCCCTGTTGATAAGGTCCTAGGTTTTTTCTGTGTATCTGGTTAGCCAAAATTGTTGTCATGATCTTATATGTTGTATTTAATAGCGTGATTGCTCTATAATTGCTGCAAAGCGTTGGGTCTCTCTTTTTAAAAACTGGTAGAATGAGTCCGTTCTTCCATTCTTCAGGCATGTATTCCTTTTCCCAAATATTGACCAATAATTTATATATAGGGTTTAGAAGGTCATCTCCTTCATTTGCAATTAATTCATTGTTAATCTCATCCGGTCTTGGAGTTTTATTAATCTAATTGATTATTCAGGAAAAAATTCAAGGAAAAAGGAGCGCAGGTAGACGCAAATGAACTTTTCAGAACAGCCGTCTCTAAAATCGAAATAGCTATGGTAATTGCCGACCCCCTTCGCGAAGATAGCACTTAAAAAAGAATATAGGGAATAAGCCACAATTTTTCATAAAAATAAACCTAAAACTTGTGGGTTATTGCTAATAAAAATAGTAAAGGGGTAATAATATGTCTGTTATTTTATAAAAATAGGTGGCGGAAAAATGTATTTTCATTTTGATGGAAAATAAAATTATATTTTATTTTAAAAGATTTTTCCATTGCGTTTGCTATATTTGTTTGAACTAAAACAAAAGAGTACCTGACAAAGTTTTGAGTTTGTAACTTTTTTGTGGCGCGGTTTACTTCAAATAAACCAAATACTATAAACGTTTCAAAATAAAACTATAATTTTATTTTCCATCAAAATGAAAATACATGCATTTTCGCGCCACGTATTATTCATAAATAACAGCTCTTTTTAGTCCAGAAAGCCACTGCGCATCCGCTAGGAAAAATATTCTAATTCAGATTTTTTGCACAATCTTACTCAAAAAGGACTCCTTTTAACAAATTTGCATGTTGCCAGGACCACAAGGTGGTCAAAAATTTTTTAAACGTTTTTTTTTGTTTTTTTCCTAAAATTATTTTTTTTTAATGGAAAAAAGTTTTTTTAGGTTTTTTGGATCATTCCAAACAGAAAAAGTCTTTAGTGACTTTTCTCTAAAAATGATAGTTTTTGACATATTATAAGCGATTAAAAATTGAAAAATTGCGAAATCGGCCGTTTTAACCCTCAAAAACTATGTGAAAAACTGAAAATTTGAATGTTGCCAAGGTAAGTAGATATTCTTTAAATATCTATTGATGAAATTCCGAAGAGTTTTTTGCAATACAATATTCAAAACTCCTATTTTTTTTAATTGCTAATCAAGCGTGCTCGACACTATTTTCCACCGACAGTATGGTGCAAATGAAAGGAATAAATTCGTTATTTCGTAAACCGGCGACTTTAAGGAAAAATCCCGAAACAGGTCGATTTTTATTTTTAAGTTATGATATTGTGGTATATATGGTATACTAGTGACGTCATCCGTCTGGGCGTGATGACGTAATCGATTATTTTTTTAAATAAGAATAGGGATCGTGTGGTAGCTCATTTGAAAGGTTCTTCAATTCTCTATACAGTAATGTAAACATTTACATAATTATTTATACAAGGTGTCTTTCTACTTCTTTTTTTGTCAAATAATTTAATTTAATAAAATTTTTTTGGACACCCTGTATAAATAATTATGTAAATGTTTTTATTACTAAATAGAGAATTGAAGAACCTTTCAAATGAGCTAGCACACGACCCCTATTCTCATTTAAAAAAATCATCGATTACGTCATCACGTCCAGATGGATGACGTCACTAGTATATCATATATGCCACAATATCATAACTTAAAAATAAAAATCGGTAAAAAAAACTTAAAAAAAAAATAAAAATACCTGTTTCGGTATTCTTCCTTAAAGTTGCCGGTTTACGAAATAACGAATTTATTCCTTTCCTTGATTAGCAATTAAAAAACAAAGAAGTTTTGAATATTTTATTGCAAAAAACTCTTAGGGATTTCATCAATCGATGTTTAAAGAATATCTACCTACCTTGGCAACATTGAAATTTTCAGTTTTTCACATAGTTTTTGAGGACTAAAAATGGCCGATTTCACAATTTTTCAATTTTTATTCGCTTATATGTCAAAAACTATCATTTTTAGAGAAAAGTCACAAAAGACCTTTTCTGTTTGGAATGATCCAAAAAACCTAAAAAAACTTTTTTCCATGCAAAAAAAATAATTTTAGGAAACAACAAAAAAAAAACGTTTAAAAAATTTTTGACCACCTTTTGGTCCTGGCAACATGCAAATTTGTTAAAAGGAGTCCTTTTTGAGTAAGATTGTGCAAAAAATACGAATTAGAATATTTTCCCTAGCGGATGCGCAGTGGCTTTCTGGATATTGTATGCGCCACTCATTTTTACGGCGTTTTTTATTCTTGTATACTTTACTTTGTTATTTTGTTCTCCAACATTCACTAATAAAATTTGTGAATGAAAAACTTTTTCAGCCAATGTAATTAAATAAACAAACAACCCTAACTACATACAAATCCAATATAATATGCAAATATCTTCTTCATGTCGTAGTTCGTTCGAGGTACAAAGCATAATCTAGACTCAAAATTCCATTTATAAAAGTCTGCTATAAAGGAACGATTAATAAATCATACAATGTAAAACGGAATCATGTCAGATGTCTATTGTTACTTGATGTATCCCAATTAAATATTAACACCGTGTGAACAGGTGCCTTCGCCACGGTTTCCTGTTGATTCTCCCTAAGTAAATTATGTCGGTTTATTATTTAGCATGAAATATTAGGAAGTCGACTTTGATTTTACACAATTAAATACCTACCAGTTCCCGTTCTTCTGAACTGTGCTACTGGAAATGATACAGGTCCATTATTAAGTAATATTGGACCCAATAATTAATTATTTTGGATATACAGTATGATGCAAAACTATGGAACCAATTTATAATATCAGGAATAGACGACTTTAAAAAAAACCTTGAAACACTTCAATGTTAATTTTTGAGTGGCTATTTTGCAATATATGTGTTGGATATTACGTCATCAGTGTTGACGTACTGACTTAATCGACGATTGTTTTAAATACAAACCGAGGTCACGGGACACCTCATTTGAAAGATTTCCTAATCGTCTTTGTAGCATTTCAAATTCCGCTACAATGTTTTGTTTTATACCCGCCTAATAAATAATTATTTCCTGTGTTTTGAGTTAAAAGCATTCATTAATTTTATATCCTATCCCCAAAAAATACCTAATTTTCTAATTTAATTTTTGAAGTTATTCATCAATATAAAATTCTGAACCGCCCCTGTTTGAAAGGTTTCAAATTGTTTCACAACATTGAGAAAATACCTACATATTTCCCCTTAAAAAAATGTATTGGACTGGTCCCAAACTTGTAGACGTTGCAGCGTTAAGGACGAATTTTGCTTGCAAGTTCGTAGAAGAATTTTCGGTGAAGGTTAGGTACCGCCCCGAGGAGAGTAGTTCCCAATTGACCATCACAAGGTGAACTCCGGCAGATTGCGATCCAAGATATGGATGCACAATTGTTGATTTGATCTGATATTACCGACAGATCGTAGTAATTAGTTTTGAAAATGGATGATTTCACTGTTTCAATAGTGATTTTGTGTTGGTTAGAAGAATCAACTATCCTTTGTTTGATTTTCAAGGTGAAAATCGCAATACGAATAGAATTGCGCAGTTGTAAGCCGGTATGGTAGTGAAAATTTCTGTTCTTTTTTGAAGTCCCCTATTGAAGTCCTCTAGTTTGAAGTTCCCGTATTGATGTCTCGTATTGAAGTCCCAATGAGATGTTAGGTCTCGTATTCTGGTTCCTGCTTTGTCCTGTCCCATTTTAGAAGCCTGTTTTCGTCATAAACAGCCCCGCTGCACCCCCCCGTGTTGAATTGTTGAATGGAAAGTTCTGGTTTAGTGTGACGTGTGACATGGAGATGTTTTTTTTAAGAAAGAGGTACTGTACTTTTTTGTTCCTTAAAATAATTAAATCCCAATTGGATATTAAAATTTGCAGTTGGTTAAAATTTTAAATATTTTAATAAATTTTGCTTTCAACATGAGTAAAGTTTTTTGGAAATTAAATAAAATGGCAGTGACATTTGACAGCCCATAATTTTGAAATAAGTAGGTCAAATTTAATTTTAAAATACACTTCCCAACAAAGTTAAAATTTTTTGTATCAGTAAATATAAAGTGTAAAGTTTTCTATATTGTAAGCCATGTAAAGGTTGTAAACTTTTTATTGTCTATGGTAAACTCTGTAATTTCCTTTTTGAGAATATTTTTTTACAATAAAAATAGAGTTTTGAAGTTTCAGTAAATATTTTGAAAATGTACCTATTTTTATTTCTATATCTAACCCTTTTGGAAAGTTATTAAATAGATTTCTAATGCAACCGAAATTAAGTTTTAGTGTGAAAGAAAATGTTGCCCAGTTTGACCCAAAAGACGAATCTCAGATGAATGTCCCCCCAGTATCCGTAAGTACCGTAATTTGTCCAGTAAGTACCCAGTAGTGAATCTGAGGATTTATTCCAAACGGTGTCATATCTTAAATATTAGGAAAGTCCTCAAGTCTGTGTAAGTATCCTTTGCTTATTTAGTAATGTAGTTAGTCTTCTTCTGCCGTTCGCAAAGAAGGTTTGAGTTCCTACTCCTTCTACTTTAGCCCCATTTGGACCCCCCCAGTATTCATGTAGATAGTTTTACCCCTGATCCCATCTGAACAGACATTTTTAAAACGATGTATTAATCGGATTGGCAGGAGACGAATCGAAGACACTCCGTATATGACCACGAGATTCAGCCAAGTAGACTTCTTCTTGATGTCCCTATCAGTGACGAATGTTGGCGATGATCATGGCAATATGTACCTTATCTGCCGTAGCGCGAAAAAATTGCACAGAAATTGTGTTAAAAAAAGTTCTGAGGTTCTTCAACCAGGATGGTTTTCTTCTTCCTGGGCCTCGTTTTCCAAATATTTTTCCTTGCAGGATGGCTTGCAGAGGAGCATATCTGTATACTAAAACAATCAGGATCCATGAGGCTCAAGATAAAAATGATGCAAAAATTAATGAAAAATAATAAGGAAATGATGAACGAAATAATTAAAAAGTATATAGAAAGAAATAAACTAAAAGAGTTAAAGAAAGAAAACAGAAAATTAAAAATAGGTACAAAAGATAATAAGAAACTAAAAGAAAGCATGGAAACAATAAAATCACAATAACTGCAGGCGAAAATACTACTGAGGAACGCAACAATAGTAGAAGAAACAGTCTACACCATAGAACCAGAAATCTTTACGAAAACAATGGAGATATTAGATAAGAACAGTAAACTGAAGTACCAAAAAGATTGTGTCTACATAAATAACGATCTAATATCAAAACGAAATGAAATATATAATAAAATATAAACTATAATAACAAAAGAAGGAAAAAGTAAATGAAAACAGACAAAACTAGTCTATAAGAGCTGATCGTAAATACACACAGCGGAAAAATTAACGGAACACCTTAAAAATAAGATATGTTAGATGTCTCGAATTTTCATAACCTGTTATCTGATTTGAGTGAATTTTTAGTATGTTAAAGCATTATTATTAAAGAAAATCGATGTAATGGTAATGCTACTAGATAGGAAAGTGTCGTTTTATACGGGGTGTACTAATAATACTGCGTTTTTTTTCTTAAAATTCGCAACACCGTGTGGAATATTCTAGCATATATATAGAACATTGAAATTAAAACTCAATTGTAGCCTTACGCTTTCTTAATATTGTGTTTTTTAACTCATTGGCTTATGTTCGATAATAAAAGGGATATGTACTTTTATATTACAAATGAGGTATGCTATTTGGTCTTGATCAATATCATTTCAAATCTCGAGAGCTACTGTTTCTACCTCTTGTAAGGTTCTAGGAGGTGGCATGCGCCGTCGTAGTCTTTTGTTAATTATGTTATACAAATGTTCGAACGGGTTAACACGTTGACGGACAGAACGTCTATAGACGTCCAATTTCCATTGATGTAATGTGACACAACGTCTATAGATGACATTTTTTAAATAACGAGTTGTGACAAAAAATCGATAGATCTACAGTTGCATATGAAATGTAACAAGACGTCCATGGTCGTCGTACACATGTTCACAACAATTGTTAAAAAACTATTTGTTTCCATAAACTATAAGCGACAAAAGATACTCACCAATTTCCTTATTGAACATTGCAAAATAGTGTTAAGTCAAACACCAATTTAAAGACTTAAAGAGTGTTAACACTATCCGTCAACGTATTAAGATTAGACTATGTGATAGTCAATTCAAAGTCCAAAGATTTATATATATAAATTTGGGTTCAAAACGTCCTCCTACGTTATCCGATGCCTTGTTGCCAATATCTTCTGTCATTGCAGTTTTCATCTTCTAATCCTCGTACACTCATTGATCGTCTTACTCCTTGTATCCATGTCGTTCTTGGCCTTCCTCTTTTCCTGTTTTCTGTAGGTATCCATTTTCTCCCCCATTCTCTGAACATATCCGTACCACGTTAATTGTTTCTTCTCAATGCATTCTACAACCGTTTCCTCTAAATTCATTCTTCGCTTTACTTCCTCATTTTTAACCCGGTCCAATCTCGATATTCTACTTGCTCTTCTTAGGGCGTCCATCTCAGTAGCATTTTTATTTTTTGGTGTTCCTTTATTCTCCATGTTTCGAATCCGTATACCAATGTGCTCTTAATCATGGTGTTGTATATTCTCATTCCTCTTTGTTTCCCTATCTCGGTACTCCACGAAACTCCGTTCAATGATTTAATGATCATTCTTGCTTTATTTATTCTGTCCTTAATTTCTGCATCGTCAGTACCTTCCTTGTTGAAATTAATTCCCAAATAGTTATATTTATCACAGCTAGTTATTTTCTGATTATTGTCTAATATCATATCAGTTGACTTATCACCTTTCTACATTCATCTGCAGCCCCCATTTTTCGTATTATTCCTACAATTTGCAAGTCATATATTCCAAATTCTCTTTACCGTTTGCACATATTATCTGCTTGTCTGCAAACTGAAGGCAAACTGAAGGGTGTACACGTGTACATGCAGGTGTTGTCGTCAATTTGGATGCCTATTCCACTGCATTTTCTTTTCCATATTGTAAGGGCTTTGGCGACATAAATATTAAACAGACTCGGTGATATACAACATCCTTGTCATAGACCTTTGTTGACTGTAAACACATCTGTTATTTTGTTTTCTAATTTCATTGCAGATTTCATGTCTCTATAAATTTTGGACAGCTTTTATGACAGTAAAGTTAATGTTGGAGTTTTGCATTACTTCCCATAATTTCGGTATCGGTATATTGTCATATGCTTTTTGCAAATCTATAAAAACTAGGTGTATTGGCCTATTCCGTTCAGATTTACCTTTTATAAATATCGATTACAGTTTGTGAACGTGAGGTCTGGCGTTATCGTGCATAAACCAAAAATTGCTACCAATGTAAGGAGCCGATGGCATGGTAGCTTGTATGTAAGTGGTAGATGGATATAATGCTTGTTAATGTAATATTTGCTTGTTGTAGATGGATGTAAGATCACTGCTTGAACTAAGATGAGCTTTGACTAAGTTTTTTTTGGAAAGACGGTGCAAATATCGAAAACAAAATTGAGGACAATCGTTATGTCTGAGTACTCCATGTAAACGCCGTTCTAAAGATGTGTGTATGTTATATTGCCTATATAAAAACACATATATATGTGTGTATTCGTGTTTGTAACAAACCTATATGTATGTATTGTAAAAATGTGTCCTCTTAAGAACAAAATTCGACCTGGTCTCTCATTTCCTTAAAATCTAATAAATACTTCCAAATATCGAGGTGGACTGTTTTCATTGGCCCACCCTGTATATGAAGTTAATTGCAATAATATATCAACAGTTTTGTTTAAACTGGAAAGTGAAAATCTTAACATGGAAATAACCTTATTTTAAAGTAAATTTGTGGCCTATTTTCAATAAAAATAGTAAATTACATTAAAATATCACAAGAAAATAACTTGAGAAAATAACACAAGACATATTTAAGAAAATACATTGGTGACATAACGACATAACTTACTTCCACTAAATTAAAAACAAGTAATAACAATAAAATATAAGTAGCTATTCTTTTCATGAGTAGGTACATAATAGTGAAGCATTACAAACTTTTTATTCCGTCTGAGCCACCGTTATAAATTTTAATTTCCCTGAAAGGTAATCCTAAAAAATACATCTCCTTTACAGGATATTCTCAAGAATTGCAGACATACTTTTTCTCGTCATAAACTGGGATGTATCTCTATGGTTATTGCAGAATATACGTCCGCTTCTAAAACGGGGACAAAACAGACCGAGAAAGGCTCTCAGACAATTTAAAGTCATAATGACAAATCGTGCATTATCATAGGGGAAATCTGAAACACGATAAACTTTATGGGAATATAAAGGAAATATCCTTTATTGAATTCGGTTTCCTCTCCAATTTTCTGACCCAAATGCATTGTGATGATAGCATAGTCAAATATGATAAGAAATTTTCAATACTTGAAGTTCCTATAATATCTCCTAAGGAATAACCTTTTATTTTATTTACCGTAGGTAAATTTTTTTAATATGTATAGAAATATAAATTATTTCTAGAAAGTATGAGTCAATAAACATGAAATATTATCGTAATAGGGGAAGGACGTCGAAGATGACGCACCTAAGCAAAATACATTTTATTTAAGGGTAAAAAATATTTAAGCTAACTTTGAATGCTACGAGCCTGTAATTTGGACATTTCTATAACCAATTTCTAGGATTATTTTTAAATTCAATAAAAGGAAGTATTTTTTATGCGGCTTTAAAAAAAACGCTTTTGCGCCATCTTACCTTCCACCGAGGGAAAGATGACGCACAGTGATGGTGAAGATGGCGCATGTAGGTATCTATATTAAAAGCGCAAGTGATATGAAAAGAAAATTTATTTTTTAATACTGAAAGTAAGAAAATGTAAACAAAGCTTTTTTAACATATTAACAAAAGTCACAAATGTAGTTTTCGGGACTTTTGGCTCCACTGCATTCTTTATGCACCCATTGTCCACAACTTGTGCATCTGAACCATGTTTCCGTCTTTTTGCCGAAGTCTCCACATAATATGCAGATATCAGTTTCACCTCCCTCGTTGATTATGTCATCCAACTCATCGTCATTGCAAAGACCTTCTTCATCAAAATCGCTTTCTTCAGTATCGCTATCCTCCAAGATTTTTTTGTTTATTTTTTGTTTGATAATTTTTTGTACTTTGGCTTTCCCTTTATTTTTATTTAGTTTTAATCCTGCATCATTAACCAATAATTGTCTGGTTACTTTTTTCTTTCCTTCTTCCGACTTCGCCAGTTTTTCTTTTTTTTTATTCTCTTTTTCTTCTAAGAATTCTTTTAAAGGGGTGCTTGTTAGAATTTCAGAATGTTGCTTTTGTCGTCCATATTTTCTTTTAATTTCTTTATTGGGCAAAGGAACTGGAGAAATAAGTGAAAGCGAAATATGTGGACGTTTGGTTATTTCATTTTGTTTTGTGGGGGTTGTGTGACGACTTTCAGGAGACTGTCGGCTGGTTGATGGACGTGGTAATTCTGGTTCTCTTATAGATGGTGTTGTTATTAGTGGAGGTGTTCCCTGAGGTGCAGGTTCAGGAGAAACATCTCTATCCAAGATATCATTGTTTAAATTATCAGCAGGAAAAAAGTCATCTTCTGTGAACTTATCAGAGTTTAACGGAAAAATTCCGCACGTTCCGAAACCAGAAACGGCCTTATCAATATTTGCCACCTGATCATATGCTAACTTAAAAATCTCGGCGACATCATATGGAGTAATTTTATCTTCAAACTCTGAGTTGCTGATCTTAGATTTTAGAAAGGAATTGCAATGGCGACCATACGCATATTTTAATGCAGAAAAAAATGACACATCAAGAGGTTGTAATTTGTGGGATGTGTGGGGTGGAATACTAACCATTATAATCCCATTCTCTTTGCAGTAATTATAAATATCCAGTGAAATATGGCTCGAGTGATTATCTAATACTAACAGCACGGGATTATCTGGACTAGACAGGACTTTTTTTTGGAAATGCTTCAGCCATAATAAAAACATAGACGTATTACTCCATCAATTATCCGTGCAGTTGTAAATCGCACCGCTTGGTCCATTTTTCTGAAGCTGTGGGCTCACCCTCTTCCTGGGAAATATAAATAATGGAGGTATGTAGTTACCGGAGGCACTGAACGCCATTATTACCGTGATATTCTTCCCTCGTTCCCACGAAGAAATTATTCCAAACTGCTTTACTCCTTTGGGTCCAAGTCTTTTACATGATTCTTTAGGAACCGTAGATATACCGGTTTCATCAACATTGTAAATGCGATCTGGCAGAAATTTATATTTTTATTGCACTGTTTCCAAATTTTTAAAAAAGCGGTCTACTTCTATTTTATTGAAGGCTGTTATTCTATTAATGCTTGTAGCTTCTGGCTTTCTCAAGGAAATTTGAGGATTTCGTTTTATAAATCCTAGATACCAGTCTTTTCCAGCCATTTGTTTATTCTTATTAAAATTGTGTTTAATTTCATTGCGTTCTGCATAAGCAAATGCCATGGTTCTCAGCTCTATGCAAGTGATACCAAAAAATAAATTGGCCAGCTTGAGAACATGATCTAGTATCTCCTTTTCATGATGTACCGAAAACAATGGGGCTCTACCAAGAGACTCTGATTTGACTTCCTTTAATAAATTTTTAACCTTAAGTTTTCTCCTCAATGTAGCTTCTGGTATTGAAAATGCCCTTGCCACTTCCCGAATTTTACGACCATCTCTACAAATTGCATTCAATGCTGCATTAAGAGCTGCTGCAGAAAATGATCCTCTCTGTGTTTTTCGTATATATTTTCCCATTTCTAAAAAAGAAAAAGATGCCTCAAAATGCAAAATAGACACTAAATAATAAATATTCTATACTCCATTGTTATTTAAGGTAATGAACTGAAAAGGCAAAGATGACGCACTATAACAGCAAAGATGACGCAGTCTGCGTCAACTTAGCCTGTTCAGCATAACCTACAAAAAATGGTTATCAAAATTATCCATCATCAAATATTTAACAGATAAATCCTCGCTAACTGAAAATAAATATCACCTACTCCCATGAATATGAAGAAAATCCAATGGAACCATTTTTAAACAACTTACCATTAATATTCGCAGTGTCAAAAATAACAAGAAATCAACGTGTATCGCGTTACTCTGCCTCACAGATACTAAACAGTACGAAAGCTGACCGATGAAGTTTTAAAGTAATAGTAGTTTCTAAAGGAGGGCGCCACGGGTATAAAAACTGAATTTAGTGAAGTACTTGATAAAATACAGAGGTGCGTCATCTTAGACGCTGCGTCATCTTCCCCGTCCTTCCCCTACAGCTCAAATTATTATATTCGATGTAAAATATTATCTATCATGTAAATAGAGATCGGAAGTAGGCTGCCCATGTTTCCTTCTAAATGTGTTTCGTTTTACTTAGTCCTTCGACTTCGTTACGATTTTTGTTTGTGTTGGTGCTGTTCTCTTTGGGTGTGAAGTATTTCATAATCATTTCTATTTTATATTATAAATAATACTCTATGGTCGCTACCTATGTCTGCTGAGTTGAGATATCTTACCTCGATTATATTTGATGGATGCAAATCTCTGTTGGTTACAACATAATCTATCATAATATATCTTTGTCCACGGGTGTTATTGCATGTATATTTTTGTTGGTCTTTGTGGTCAAAAAAGGTGTTGTTTATTTTAAGTTCGTTATTCGTGCAGAAGTTTATCACAAGTTCTCCCATTTTCGTTTTTAACATTTTAATTATCTTCTTCTTCTTCTTTTTCTTCTTCTTCTTCTTCTTCTTCTTCTTCTTTTTCTTTTTGTATAGACATGACTTTGTCTGTTTTTTGTTTTTTAATGTGCCTCTAGTAAGTTGTCGTTCCATCGTTTTCGTGGTCTTCCCACTGATCGTCTTCCTATTGGGGAACCGTCTCTCGCTGTCCTTAGTACCCACTCTATTTGTTGTTATTCGGCTTATGTGGTCATTCCATTCTATTCTTCGGTTTCTTACCCAGTTATTAATGTTATCGACCTTGCATCTCCGTCGTATGTCTGTACTCCTAGCTCTGTCCCATAGAGTTTTACCAACTATTTTTCGAAGGTGTTTCATTTCCGTTATTTCGAGCTATCTTTTGTCCTCTCTGTGTCGGGTCGTGTTTCTACCGCGTATGTCATTATTGGTCTGATGGCTGTTTTGTAAATTCTGCTTTTCGTTTTTTGTCCGATATTTTTATTTCTCCATATTGTGTCATTCTGGCAACCTGCGGCTCTGTTTGCTCTATTCACTTGATATCCCACTTCTGTTTCGTGCCTACCGTAGCTAGATAGTGTGATGCCAGATATTTAAACTGTATCACTTGTTCTATTTTAGCTGACCTTCCAGGTCCAATTTACATCTTATTGGATTTGTTGTAATAACCATGCATTTTGTCATTTTTAGGGAAATCAACATGTTAAATTTTTTGGCGGTTATCTTAAATTGGTGCAGCATACGTTGTAAATCATGTTCACTGAGAGATTAGTATTGCATCGTCTGCATAGCAGATTATTTTAAGTTGCTTTTCTCCCATTTGATATCTTTTTTTAGTTCTTACTTTTTTATTATTTCGTCCATGATTAGGTTGACCAATAAAAGACTCAAGGAATCCTCTTGTCTTATTCCATTGCCGGCTTCAATTGAGTCAGTTAGTTCATCTTCCACTTTTACTTTTATTGTGATGTTCTGGTAGATGTTTTCGATCTTTTTAATAATTATTCCTAGAGGTACTTCTCTTGAGTATACCGAATGGATAAGGTCCTTTAATTTGACCCTGTCAAATGCTTTCATAAGGTCCACGAAGCATAAATATGCCGGTTTGTTGTATTATAACGGTTCCGCTTGAACTTGTCCATTTTCATTATGTTGTGATTAATTCCAGGTATTACTTGGTTACCTATTCCAGCGCTAAAATCCCCCAGTGTTATCATCTTCCCTCTAAATTTTTCTACTACTTGTTTTAATAAGTGACAAAAGATTTCACTTGTTGTTTGAGGCTTGATATTTTCTGGGACGTAAATCACGATGATGTTCAAGTCTTCCTTTTCCATTCTTATTTCTTCTGAAACAATTATTTCTAATATACATATATTGACACTCCTTGATGTGCTTTTGGTATTTTTGATTTATTAGTAATGCATGCACTCTGATTGAGATAATACACTTGTTAAGGAATATACAGCTTTAAACTTTTTTGGCGTAGATGGTTTAAACATATAAATTTCTAAATTTTCGGGATTCGCGAGCATCAGCAAGTTTGTATCATCAGATTAGAAGAAGGGAAAATTAAAACTTTCTTGCAAGTTCCAGCAATATATACTGCTTTTAAAACTATATCAGTATCTGCACCACCTTCGCACTGACTTGAAGAAATTCCAATGGTTTTAAAAGTTTTTCAGAGCATATCAATCAGTCTACCTTTTTCCAAATTTCTACCAGTCTACCAATTTTCAGCGTTGCCCAGAAATTTTTCCTAAGTAACGTTCAAAGTGACGGGTCTCGTAAAGCGTCTGGTGGCAGAATTCTTATGTAAAACTCTTAGATTTCTCTTGGAAGTACAAGAATGACATTTTCGATACAAACAGTAAAAAATTTGTAACCATTTTTTATCATTATCAATTTAGAAATATTGCGGATTGCATACCAATAAGAACTGCAATGTTATGTGTATCTATGTTACGGAAGCCTTTTTACTCATCACCATCATTGGATCTATAGCCCATAGTGGGTCTTGGCCTGTTCCAGAATTAGCTTCCATTCCTTCCTATCCATGGCCGTGGCTTTCCAATTTCGCACCCCTAACACTAGCAAGTCGTCTTCCACCTGGTCCTAAAGTCATGCTCTGGCTCTGCATATTTATTCTCCTCACTCCATCAGGTCTCTGGCTATAAATATGTCTCAACAACTCCACCTAATTCTTTCTCGCTAAGTGGCCTAGCCACCGCAGCCTGTTTATTTTGATAGATCTACCAATACTAGGCTCACTATAAAGGTGGTAAAGTTCAAAATTATATCCTCTACGCCATAATCCATTTTTCTCCACACCTTTATATATATAATATGTCTGAGAATTTTACGTTCAAAATAGCCTAACCGTTCTTCATCACTTTTTGTTATCGTCCACGTTTTTGACGCGTAAGTGAGGAAGGCCTTGATTAACACCCTCAGCGCCACGGCTAGTTTACAAAAATTTCGTTCTGGGCCAAAATGTTTTTTTGAATGAATAGAGTTTTTTATGTTATTTTAGGGCGACTGAAGTAATTTTTTTATTTATTTGCAGTTTATTTTTGTATTTTTCAAGTGTGTATCATTTTCGATACACTGGCCTAGCATAAAGTTTTTCGAAGACTTTCGCGTAAGGGCCATGGGTATCAAAAAAGATACACAACTTGTTTTTAATATATTTTTATTTCTTTTCAAGTTCTGACTGACCAACTTCTTTGCTTAGAACATTAACCATTCTACAAACACGAGTGTTCGCCTATAAAGATAAACAATTCGATAAAAACAATAGTGCTGGAAAGTAAAAAACAATTCTACGAACAAAATAGTGTTATTGTGTACGTGTAAAGTACTTTAGTTGTGCTTTTACTGATTTAGAAGACTTTGATTAAGATGTATTATTTCTCAAGTGACGACTCTGACAATGATGGAGACTTTGAACCGGATTTAGATTCAAGCAATGATAGCAACACCGATGACAGTGACCAATGTAATCAGCCGTCAACTTCCAGAAAGCGACACCATTCTTCTCCAGAACCTAATCGGGATGGCCAAAATTCTCAACGGCAGGATGAAGATAATCAGATATATTCAGAAACTGAATGGGTAAAACAAAAGATACAAAATATGTCTTGGCACATGCCCACTCACGATGATTCCCCGGCTATTGAAGTTACAGTACCGTGGTCCGGTATGAAAGAAATTTATGCAGGAATTCTAGCAGATGCCGACCCCATAGATTACTTTGAATTATTTGTGACTCCTGACATTATAACGAAGATACAGGAACAGACCAACTTGTATGCAACGCAATATCTTTTGTCCACAGATATTTCTGATCAATCACGACTACATGGGTGGAAACCAGTAACTGTCGAGGAAATACGTTCCTTCTTAGCACTTATTGGTTGGATGGGTTTGGTGAAGCTGCCTTCTATACGAGATTATTGGAAAAGCCATATATTATACAATATACCTTTAGCACGCACAGTGATGGCCAGAAGTCGCTTTGAAATTATTCTCAAATTTATACACTTTGCTGATAATGAAACTTCAAACAAAGAAGATAGATTGTATAAAGTTCGCGAAGTTATCGATATGTTTATCAGTAACTATCAGAAAGTTTTTACCCCGGGAGAGAAAATTTGTGTTGATGAGTCTCTAGTTGCTTGGAGAGGCGGGTTGCTCTTCCGGCAGTATATCCCAAACAAGGCCGCAAAGTATGGCATCAAAATTTTTAAACTTTGTACTGAAAAAGGTTATACATGTAACCTTCTGGTTTATTGCGGCAAATCGAAAAACACTGAATCCGAAGTGTCAGAAAATACAGTTATGATTTTAGCCAAAGATCTCTTGGGCGGTGGTAGAACATTATATACTGACAGTTATTATACCAGTATACCTCTGGCTTATCGACTGAGGAAGAACAACACCCATTTGGTGGGGACAATTAGAGCAAATAGGAAATACATGCCAAAAGACGTGATGTGCGCCAAACTAAGACGAGGAGATTTCTCAGCCAAACAAACAGATGACGGGATTGTTGTTTTGAAATGGCGTGATAAGAGAGATGTTCGAATGTTGTCAACAAAGTCCTCGGCATTGAAAACGCTCCCTAATGAAAGTCGAACGGGCCGAACTATTCAGAAACCAATATGTATTTTTGACTATAACAATGGTAAGTCGTCCATTGATGTTAGTGATCAAATGGCTACGTATTCCTCTGCATTACGGCGGTGCACGAAATGGTACAGAAAACTTATGTTCAAAATTATTGGGGGACGAGTTTGGTCAATGCTCATTTCCTGTATAACCAGAACACTATCCGTAAGAAGCTTACTATAACAGAATTTCGTGAACGTGTTCTAACTTCAATGCTTGTAAAATGTTCTTCACAAAACGTCACTATTGCTGGCCCATCTGGAACCATAAAACAAGATGTGCATCATCTAGTGACAAATGTCCAAGATGGCAAGAAAATCAGAGGGCGTTGTTCGAAGTGTTACAAGAAATACGGAAGGAAAGGAGTAAAAAATGCCGAAGGAAAAATTGTGAGAGCATCTCAAGTAAACACCAAATGTTCTGTGTGTGACATCCTTATTTGTAAAAAATGTTATAATGCAACGCACTAAATATCAAATCAATTTTTTCTAGTTTCATACATATTATATCTTTATTTTAATTATAAGAATTTGTATATTTTTGTTCTTTCTTTCAGAATAAATATAATTTTTATAACACATTTGAGTATATAAATAAAAACAATAATAATATCTAAATATTAACTGATTATTGCAAAAATGGATTCAAATAGTTACGTACTGCAATAACATTTTTCATATGAATTTCTAGTTACATACAACCTATCTTTCATGTCTAAGGCCAAACCCAGTTATACCAGGAAATTGGCTTAGGCCATAACATTATTCTCTACATATAAAAACTGAAGAAACTGTGTTCTTTTAGGAGACACAACAGATCGAACACAACGAACCATGTGTATTTTTTCGGTACACAGCGTTGAGGACAGTGTGTATGTAAAAGGATACACTGGCGCTGAGGGTGTTAAAGTTCTGTATATCAATATTCTTTTTCTTTTTGTGACTATGTTTGATGTTAAAAGTTTCTTTAATCCATAGTGCGCTATATTTGCTAGATATATACGTCTGTTAATTTCTGCAGTTACTGTATTTCTTAGGCTGATTTGTGAGCCTAGATTTACGAACTCTCTTACTCCTTCAAAAGTATATGTTCCAAGAGTTATATCTTCAAGTTCTGCTACTTTTTACTAGTTTTTACTCCTTAATGCATATCTTACACGTTAAAGTATATTCCCACGATACCATGAAAGTCCAAAATACATATTAAATACAATATTATTTTAAAAATTTGTGCAAAAGACTAGAACAATACAAAATTCCTTTTATGATAATACTGAATAATTTCCCGTATGTTATCATTTTAACGACATACTAAAATTTTATTTTTCGAAAGGAAATCGTGCAGAGAAAAATATTTTTTACATTGTAAACGCGAATAACAATATCTATGCTTTTGTATTCGTCTACATTTTACCATGATTTTGTCTGTGCTATTATAGGGTGTAAAAAGCCACAATTTATGGTTACAGTTTTCGCAGCAACGAAATAAAATATGCCCGAGCAGAAAATGGTTGACCTCGTCATCTAGCACCATATTAATGCTTATTTATAGCTTTTATGGGGAAATGCGAGATACGGTAAACTGGTGTGAACATATTTGATGCCTAAATGTACATGAAATGGACACCATAAATTGTGATATATAGTTTTTTAAGAACTTAAATAATGAATGGAGATTCTTACTGAAATTTAAACGTACATTAGAAATAATTTAACACAGCCGTGCAAAAACTAATTGACAATAATTGCACTTAACTTTAAATTCCATAAAATATGCTGAAACAGTACTACAGTCAATTATTGTGTAACGTTACAAACGTCACATCTTTGATATTTTATTTTTAAAATAATTATTTTACCTTATTTCCTTTAATATTTCATTAATAATTATCTTCTTCTAATTGGTTTACCCATTTTCCCCTTTAAAAATCGGTTGGCGCTCTCTTTTATTACCCTCTTTTATTATCTTCTATTTAATATATCTCACGGTAGACAGAGACCGGTATGCCTATACGCAAGCTAGCTAAGGAATGACGTCACGTGCGAAGAAAAGTTTCTATTAGAACAGTAACGCTTGCCCTGTTAGTCGGTTAATATTAAAAATGTAAGCATGAACATTTGGTACTTTATTTTATATGGTGTGTAGTTTACAATTTTTAACATTTTTTTGGGTATAGGTTTTCTGATTAATGAAAAATAAAACAACTATTTTCGACATTTTGCCGCTACATAAAGTGTGTATATTCATATTAATGTAGGAATATAATATTGTTTTTTGAACAAAATATTTCGAAAATCGTGTATTTTGAACAAAGTAGGTAGAATGGTTAAAGATTAAAAACACTTTACGAATTACTTAACTAATGTTTACAATAATTAGAGGTTACAAAATATCTTCAAACTTTCATTTGCATTTTCCAACATTAGCTTACTTTACAATGTTCCAATAATAATCAGAGATATAACCAGGATGATCCTAACGGGGGGTTACAACTACTTATGGTTTCTGGGGATATGGAATAGTAATGGTGTTAAGCGTATAGAGCTCAAAGTACATTTAAATGAGGGGGTTATAACCACCAAATCCCCCCCCCTGGTTACTCCTATGCCAATAAATCCGGCCTACAATTTATAATGAAGATTTATTGCACATTTATTGAATACCTATTTTTATACATTACTTATTAAAATTTATTTCTTACGAGTTAACAAACTTTGATATTTTTTTGTTGAGTTTTCTTTGACAGTTACTCAAACTAATCTTTCTGTTCATTTCTCTTAATCTTATATATGTATATATACGTATCCTACTGAGGCATAAAAGTACCTCAAATGGTATCGTGATATTCACAAGTTGAGCCAATGTTTTCTGTGGCAGGTCTTGAAAGATTTTAGTTTTTTTTTTGACACAGAGCTTCCATGGATTGTACAAAACAGTGATTCCATTTTTAGTGCAGCTTCCCACAATTCTTCGTTTGGGTACTTAAGAGAACCTTTTGAGACTATCTGTAGCCAACCTGGTTCCATATTTTGTAGGGTTTCGTAAACTATATTTATGCTTGAATTTGTATGCCACAAAACCAGCAACATACTTCAAAGAGTCCCGATGAATTTTTTCTTTCGCCTCATAATTTTCTGCGACTTTCAAAATGTCATCGTCAGTTATATGATCCTCCTCCAAGTAGTGAGCTTCTATATATTTATTTTGAAGTATTTTGTCCTCTTCAGACTGAGATTTTTTCGAACCTTCAGTTTTTTCTCTCAAATTAGACAGCACTTTTTGTGTCAAGAAAATATCTTCCGATGCCGAAATATCGCTTGGCAATTGAGGACATTCTATTAAGCTGTTACTTACGCAAGATTCAGTAGTTTCAATAGTATTGCGACATTCTGTAAAGATCGCCGCTGAATTTTTTCCTAAAATATACCACCTTAATCTAAATTTAAAATCTATTGGCGAAGGATGATCGTTTGCACCACCCGTTTCTCTAATATAAGAAAAAATGTTCTCTAGCACATCCTGATTCAGCTTCGATGTAAAAATATAGTCAACGTTGTATTTTGCTTGTAGGTAAGGAAGTAACTCTTTCAGAGATCTATTAGTAAGCAATATCCCTTTTTGAAATGGAATAAGTCCTTTATGTTGTCATCTTGGCGCCGACTTGCAACCTCCCATTGCTTTACAAACTCTTAATTTTGAGGAAATCGAAAGTATTTTATGTCTGATCCTCTCGTCAATCGATTATAATTCTTACAATTAGCTACGGCACAACCCGGCATGTCTTTGTTAATACATAAAAACTTAACAAAACAGACTTAAATAATAGAAAAAGATCAAAACGACAGACTTTGTAAAAACAGTTCATCTACCGTACGATACACAAATAGATCAACCGGGACACTGGTGGTTCCTACATCTGGAACCTGTATTGTTGCTTCGTAGGTGACATCATGCGCGTCGGGGTACACATTTTGATTTATTTACGAGCATACCGGTCTCTGTCTACCGTGATATATCTCTTTCATTTAAATCATCATACTGAACATACCTCGTATATTCATACTCTCCAAATATCTGTATTTTCAATACGGAACATGCCGCTACTTCATAGTACTTGGTTGTCATTTTAAATGTCGTTTTCAATGACAGTGTCACTTCATCGACTTGACCCCCTACTCCCTGACATACACTGGAAGGGAAAAATGAATCCTTAAAAAGGCATGTAATTCGAAAATTAAATCATTTTTCATTTCAACAAATCATCTTCCTCTTGGGGTAAGAATATTATATTGTAATTATATTTCTCCGTCTAACAGTTTTTCTAATTTTTTTTATCTAACCTTCAAATGTTCAACCATGTGTTTGATTTCTATATTTCTTTTCATCTATTAATATGCACGTTTGGTAATCAGAATTTTAACTATTCTCATCTAAATTTCATTTGATTTATTCTTGTCATCTGCTACTCTTTCTGACGATTAGAACGGCAGATGGCACACGTTGGTTTTTCTTCTTGATGATTGATATGTGTCTCTATTTTATAGTTTTTTGGAAAGAAACCACTTTTCTCCCTCCGGGAGTTTCAACAACCCTCAAATCGCCGGCGATACAACAACGAGGACCATGTCATCAGGGCTGCAACCACATAACCAAGACTGCAACGACCAACATCCGTAGGCCTGGTGGAATACAACACCTACAACCCCAGAGCCCGTTGCAGAACCAGCAGCAGTACCATACGACATCAAGAAGATACCATCAGCTACCAAAAGCCATAAGTATAATCCAGAATTGTTAGTTTTTGGCAAGAATTTAAATACATTTGTTAATGCAATTTACTAAGTCATTTTATTTATTATATCTTTATGAACAATAAACATGATTAGTTAAAAACTATGTTTTGTTTGCTTCCATTCCAATTTTCATAGTTCATATCTGAGGTTAGGACAAGACGAACACACACCTGAGTGACTGAGCTAAGCTAAGGGTGTAACGATGGCTATCTTGGTTAGTTGAGGTAATATTTTCGAATATTATTTCAATTAGCTGGGTAGTCCATCGCCTTTTTCGTTACACTGGCGCCGCTTTTTTTGTTACAATTGATTCAGTGAATTTGTACTCTACGAGCTCCCTAGTGAGAAAGTTTTGGGGTAGTTCTGATTTCTTTCATTATATATGGATTTTGGGCGGTTGAATCCGAATATGAGGTTTGCGGACAAAATTTCTTGACGGAACATTAAAAAAATCGCGAAAAAATTGAAAAATTTCAGCTTTTTTCCGCTTTTTTGCTCAAATGTCGAAAACTATTAACTTTTAGTAAATGGTCTGTTAACAGAACTTAAAGTATTTAAAATTATCTACAAATATCACTATCTACTTTTTTTTTCAGACGAACCATTCGGTCTAAAGTGCAAGTTGAAAATTGGCAATTTTTAACGGTTTTGGCAAAACCCACTTTTTACATTCCAAAACTTTAGTTTTTATTAGAATGCTGTCATTTAATAAATTTGTCCTAGTTTTCTGTACAAATAATAAATGTTAGTTCATAATATGAATATGGTATGTCTCCTCTCACAGCTTCCATGAATCCATTCCATACTAAAATACCGAGAATGTCTCTGCTTTTCCCTTAGAACCACAGAAGATCAGGCACAGATGGAGTCACAGTTTCAGTTGGTGTGAACATTCCCTTCGGATCTTCATTTCTGATAAACCTTGAGGTTTTGTCCTTTCAAAATGTACTAGTTGAACAGCTCTCTGACTTCCATAAATCTCAGGTGCGGGTTTAGTTTTTAGCCGAGGAATGGATTGGTTAGCAGCTATTGCATGTTTTGGTGCAATACAAGAAATGCCACCCATGACGTAAAAGGTGTGGTATCCGTCGATTGTATGTACATTAACCCTTTCTGTCCCAACGCAGCATATATATGTAATGTCAAAAAGTGGGTCTGTATTCCCAGCCGCGGTGTATATACGTTCAAGGTGTTATGGTCTCAATTTACCAAAGCCGAAAATATGCGTTGCTTATAAAATTTTAGACTCATTGGTGTCCCAATGCCGTAAACATATGTCAAATGTCGTAAAATGTTAGATTATTCTTCCCAAATCCTCAAAATGTTTACACCTAAGACAGGTCATGCGGACCCATTGCCGTATATATTGGTGCACATATTTTAGATATATGCTATATTGTAGCACTGGTGGCAACGCTTATGGGTAACTGTTAGAAGGTGAAGCGTTTGTAGCCACAGAAAAGACCAGAAAAAAAAGAAGAAGCGAATTGAGATACACGTGTGCAAAATGCGGAGTCGGTCTTTGCATAATGTCATGTTTTAAGGAGTACCACACAAAAGAAAACTTTCAATGTTAATTTACATTACATTTTTTTTAAGTTGGTTACATATTTTCAAGTTTGTTTTGCTCTCTGATGAGTACTTTTGAAAAGAAAACGTTTAAGTTGGTTAAACAAACTCATTAAAAACATGTTTTGGTCATTTACTTGCTTATTTATATGCGACGTATACAGGGTGTTTCATTAATAATTGTCCATATAGTAACTGGAGAAACCTTAGCACAAAATACGAAGATTTAACCTAAAACACTTAAATAAAATGTGGTTCCTTACTGAGTTACAGGGTGTTTTATTTAAAAATTTAAAAACTATTTTTGCACAGCATTTTAAAACTATTCAACATATCCCTTTAATACTTGGCAGAAAGTGCGACTATTATACACCCTACTAAATTATGATACACAAACGTTTCTAGCTACTACCAGAGGCGTACGACAGGGGATAGTGAATGGTTGATCCTTCTCAAATTCTACGCCACTGGAGGAATTACTATTTTAGTACCATTTTTATATTTTCCAATATTTTCTAGGTAAATAATATACTCTTCATTGGTAATGATAAAGCCATTAGTTTTCGAGATATTTGAAGTTAAATATGAAACGGCACAGTTATTTTGATTAATTTATGATATGATTCATATGATTAAAATTTAAAAATTATTTGTAGCCAGTACTTTAAAAAAAACTATTTGGCGTATCCTTATCATACTTGGCAGAAAGTGTAGGTACTGTACACCCTAATAAATTAAGATAAATAAACGTTTCTAGCTACTGCCAGAGGCGTACGACAGGGGATAGTGACTGGTTGACCCTTTCAAAATTCTACGCCATTGACGAAATTGATATTTTAGTGTAATTTTTTGATTTTCCAATACTTTTTACGTAAATAATATACTCTTCATTCGTAACGATAAAATGATAAGTTTTCGAGATATTTGAAATTAAAAATGAAGCGACACACTACATTAATCAAAATAACCGTGTCGTTTCATTTTTAGCTTCAAAGATCTCGAAAACTAATGACTTTATCGTTACGAATGAAGAGGATATTATTTTAATAGAAAATATTGGAGAATCTAAAAATTAAACTAAAATGATAATTCCGCCAGTGGCGTAGAATTTGGAAAGGGTCAACCATTCACTTTCCCCCTTTGTACGCCTCTGGTAACAGCCAGAAAGGTTTTTTTAACATAATTTAGTAGTTTATACAGTACCTATACTTCCTGCCAAGTATGGAAAGGATACGTCGAATAGTTTTAAAATTCTGAGCAAAAATAATTTTTAAATTTTTAGATAAAACACCCTGTAACTCAATAAGGAACCACATTTTATTTAAGTGTTTTAGGTTAAATGTTCGTATTTTGTGCTAAGGTTTCTCCAGTTACTATATGGACAATTATTAATGAAACACCCTGTATATAAGGCAATTGGACTCTAGGCATGAAAAACCTTTGGGATTGAGGCCTGGCATAGGAAGGGTTAAAATCAGCGTTTTCGAACACCTGTTGTGTAAAGCACGGCTTATCAATTTTCTGCGGATCGCCTGCGATTGCTGTCACTTCCAGATAAGCAACGCGCTTGCTCAAAGTCTTGTAGCGGCAGTAAGGCCCAGATAGTTGGTCTCATCAATCCTTGCAGGGTTGGCCGTTTTCTCTACAAAAAGTACGGCTCAATAAAATAAGTTGATGTAGTTTACTTTTTGGGGTTTTGTTCATCCTATATAGAAGCTGTGCGCCTGGAAGTGTCAGCATTCGCAGGCGATCCGCAGAAAATTGACCTGCCGTGCTTTACACAGCAGGTGTACGATAACGCTGATTTTAACGTACACACAATCGACGAATACCACACTTTTCACGTCATATGTGGCATTTTTTGTATTACACCAAAACATGCAGTAGCTCCTAAGCAATCCATTCCTCGGATAAAAAAGAAACCCGCGCCTGAGGTTTATGGAAGTCAGGGAGCTGTTCAACTAATTCATTTTGAAAGGACAAAACCTCAAGGTTCATCAGAAATCAAGATAACAAATCCGAAGGAAATGTTCACACCAACTGAAACTGTGCCTGATCTTCTGTGGCTCTAAGGGAAAAGCAGAGACATTCCCGGCCTCTTAGGACGGAATGGACTCATGGAAGCTGTCACAAGAGACATACCACACCTATGAACTAACATTTATTATTTGTACAGAAAACTAGCAGAAATTTATCAAATGACAGCATTCTCATAAAAAATAAAGTTTTGGAATTTAAAAAGTGGGTTTTGCCGAGACCGTTAAAAATTGGCAATTTTCAACTTGTACTTTGGTCCGAACGGTTCGTCTGAAATAAAAAGTAAATAGTGATGTTAGTAGATAATTTTAAGTACTTTAATTTCTGTTAACAGATTATTTACTAAAAGTTAATAGTTTTCGAGGTTTGAGCAAAAAAGCGGAAAAAAGCTGAAATTTTTCGCTTTTTTCGCGATTTTTTCAATGTTCCGGCAAGAAATTTTGTCCGCAAACCTCATATTCGGATTCAGCAGCTGAAAATCCATATATAATGAAAGAAATCAGAACTACCCCAAAACTTTCCTAGTCAAAACACAATTTTATTGAATCATATAGCAATTCTTATTATCGCCCTTCCCTTTGTAGACGAAGCAATAAAGAACTAAAGCCGCCCTTACCCAGGAAAAAAAATGGCAAGACGGATCTTAGTAATTATTTTTGCATTCAATTCGTGAATGTGTCAGGAAATTTTGTGACCCGAGCCATGATATAATATTGAAAAGCTGCATACAAAATATACATTCTTATAGTGCACCTCAAACAGATAAAAAAAAATCCATAACTCGTCAATTATCGGCGGAAACAAGTTCAGTTTTGTTACTCGGGAGTTTTTAGGGTCTATGAAAATGAATATGACGTCGAAAGTGATTTCCGGAGTACCTGCTGCCCAGGGTACCTACTGTTTACCTCGTATTATGGAGTTTTCGGGAAATTCATTAAAAAATTAGTCAAAAATTTACCCGGGGTTTTTTGGGGTCGCTAAACACGAATATGACATCGGAAGTGATTTCCGCAGTACCTGGTGCCCAGAGTACATACTGTTTACCTCGTCTTGTGGAGTTTTCGGCACATTCATTATAATATTAGTCAAAATTATTCATTACTCGGGGGGTTTTTGGGGTATCTTTCGACGAATATGACATCGGAAATGATCTCCGAAGTACCTGGTGCCTAGGGTACTTACTGTTTACCTCGTCTTCTGAAGTTTTCAGCAAATTTAATAAAAAATTAATCAAAAATAATAAATCACGAGATAAACAGTAGGTACCCTGGGCACCAGGTACTCCGGAGATCACTTTCGACGTCATATTCGTTTTCATCGTCCCCAAAAACCCCCGAGTAACAAAATTGAATTCATTTCCGCCGATAATTGACGAGTTCTGATTTTTTTTTATTGTCTGTTTGAGATGCACTTTAAGAATGTATTTTTTGTATGCAGTTTTTCAATATTATATCATGGCTCGGGGTCACAAAGTTTTCTGGCGCATTCACGAATCATCGTCATTCTCTTTGCCTTATCCCTATGCGGGGTCGGCTTCCCTAATTGCATTTCTCCATACAATTCTATCTTGGGTCATATCAATGTTAATCCCCTTTACCAACATATCCTGCCTTATCGTCTCCCCCCAGGTATTCTTTGGTCTTCCTCTCCTACTCCTTCCAGGAATATGCACTTCAGCTATTCTTCGTATTGGGTGACTAACTTCTCGACGTTGAACATGACCAAACCATCTCAACCTATGCTCTCTCATTTTGGCATCAGTTGGTGCCACACCTAAACTTCCCCTAATATACTCATTTCTAATTGTATCCTTCTTCGTCACTTCACTCATCCATCTAAACATTCTCATTTCCGCCACATGCATTCGTTGTTCCTCTTTCTTTTTCACTGCCCAACATGCAGTTCCGTACAACATAGCAGGTCTTATGGCTGTTTTATAGAATTTTACCTTCAACTTCATTGGAATTTTTCTGTCACAGAACACACCACTTGCTTCTTTCCACTTCATTCATTCAGCAGTAATTCTACTGCATGCATCTCCATCTATTTCTTCGTTACTCTATAATACCGATCCCAGGTACTTAAAACTATTTCTTTTTACAATCAGTTCACCATCCAAAGGTACCATTTTATTTCTAGTTACTCCATCTTTAAGTGAACATTCCAAATACTCTGTTTTTTTCCTACTAAATTTTAAACCTTTTTCCTGGCGCATTCACGAATAGAATGCAAAAAGAATTATTAAGATTTGTCTTGTCGTTTTTTTTTTTCGGAGGGTCAGTGCTTTACAGCTTCAAATATTATTGGAAGAACAGGTAAAATCGTTTATTAGATAAAAACATCATTTAATGTAGTTTAAAGACCCATTCCTTGAACCGTTTGCTTATGAATTTGTGCCTATCCCGAATACTGATGAGCTAGGGATAGCGAAGCATGTCTATTCTATTGATACCGATTCATATAAAGAGGGTTTAACGAACATATATATTGTGCTAGGTGTATACATATTATATTCATTGCCAAATAACTTGCATACTGAAAAGCTACAAAAAATTAGTAGAGAAATTACACAAATAGATTTACATGTTGCTTACAACAACATTTAAGTAGAAAGAGAAACAATAACGACAACACAGTACTTTTTTACGGAAGAATTATAACAATTTAGTAGTTAGTATTTCCTCTTATAGCTCTAATGAAAGCCTGGTCTTCAGGTAAGATTTAATTTTAAAATATTTTTTTTTAGGGTAAATATAAAAATATTTATGAAATTTATAATTGGGAGTGATCTACTGATTACGTTTTCTGCATATTTGATTGATATAAACTTATTTGTGTTACATATTTTTTAAGATGAGTTTCGAAAAGCAACTAGCATATCTTGAAAAGCTGCATGCGGAATTTCTCTCTGATTCTGAGCTAGAAGCCGAACCTGACGAAGATGATGCTAGTTTGGAAGAAGATTATGAAGAAGTACAGGAAGAAAACATTGAGGAGAGAATCTTAGAATCTCCGAAGACAGCAGCGAAGATTGACTTATTTCCGTTCATTCATGTATCTACTTTGCGCAGCTCAAACATTTGTTTTTTATTTAGTCATTGTTTAGTAGAAATAATAGTAGTTTCTTAGAAATAATTGTTTTGTATTTTTTTAATTTAGGTTTTTGTGATTTATAGGACTCAAAATGTGAAAAGGATATATCCGTTCACTTTTATTTTTGAAGCATGAATTTAGGTGCAAGTTATAATAAATTTGTTTGCAGATATTTTTTTTTGTCTTTATATTTAAACAATTGACAAGTCCACACACCGTTTTTCCGAAAATATTTGTTTTTTGGACCTTTTATGGATGTGCAAACGGTGAGTCCGCACGTTACACGTTATGTACCGCCATGCCACGTTATCTCTGAAAGGTTAATAACCCTTATATTCATGTCTCTCCTGTCACCTATATCATGGATCTGGTCTATCCATGTCTTCCTCTGCCTTTCCTTTTTCCTTTGTCCCTATTTTGGCTTCACACACCTTCTTTGTTAATTTCCTTTGATCCATTCCTTCTATTTGTCCAAACCAGTTCAATTATACCTTCATTTCTGAATCTTTTAAACTTCATAACTCCAGCTATTCTTCTCATGTATTTCACCTCGGCCGCATTTATCATTGATTAATGTCTCTTTTGCACAATCCATGTTTCCGCCCCATATGTCATTATCGGATTTACTATGTCGTTATATATTCTGGGTTTAGTTTTGTTGTTTATTTCTGATTTCCCAAAACTTGTATAATTTCAAGAGTAATACACGTTAGCAACCTGTTTCAGTTTATATCTTATTGCCTTTTTCCGTCATGTGTTATTATTATGTCCCAAATATTCAAAAGTAAATAGGTAATTGTTCTATTACTTGTTTGTTTACTATTATATTAGTATTCCTTTCTTTCATGCAAAGACAGATTTTAAAAATTTAAAATATAATACTACTGTTAGTACTAAGAAATACCCAAGAAAAAGAAGTTGAATTGCAAAACTATATTGGTGATAATCTTGAAGTTAATCTGATTCCTCTTAAAACCGACATTAAAGCCATCGAGAATTTAATAATTAAAAGTTAAAGTAAATTTTAAACTCGTATTATATTATTTAACTTTATATCAAATAATTTGGTATAACTATCAAACAAAACTGACAATAAAAAACGTTACAGACGTTGCAGTTTTTATTCAAAATATTCATTCTCCATGGAAATAAATGTATAGCAAACAAAAGTTGAATATTTGCAGTCAAAAAGGAATCTATTAAATGGTAAATAGATTACTTTTAACTTTGGGAAAGTTAAGCAAAGCACAACTTTTGTGAGTAGATGTTTTGTACTACGGTATTAATCTCACTCTAAAATGTATAAAGGAGCTAGTTTAGCATTTTCAAACTAAGGAAGACAATGGTATGAAGTTTAATTGATTGTGGAATATAATTTCAGTATTTTATCATTAAGTTATTTAATACAACAATAAAATTATTTTGCGATTTTGAATGTTAGTAAAGAGAAGTTCTAAACTATGAAACCTATGTGGCTATGACATTTGCTTCGACGGGAGTTAAATACAGTTGAAACTGGTATACTTAGAAAACGATTTTTGAACTTATACTCCTTTAGGCGCGATTGTGGAAATGTTAATTAAATTTTTATTAAAATGACAGTATGAACTAGACGCACAGAAACAGTATGAAGTTAGTTCCTAAATCTGTCAAGTTACGTATGTATAAGTGCAAAAGGGTAAGAAAAAAAAATATAACGGTGTTTTTAGTAAATATTCCTAGTAATTATAATTTTTGTGTCTTTGGATTTTTCTTCCGAAAAAGTTTAAAATATTATGAAAAGAAGATTTTAACGCAATCGTAATATTATTCGTACAACCTATCAAAATATTTCATATTTTTATCAATTTTACGGACATAACACAAAGACTTACACGGTTGTAGCTCGATCACCGTAGTCAATCAGTGTTTACTGCGGTTTTGGACCTCCTTCCTACTGCAGCTGAGTGACTCCATACTTTCTTAAAGCAGAAGATATCACTGTTCCAGAGTGAGCGGCATGCTGAACTTGGCCTGCTTGTTCACCCGACTTAAACACTATAGAAAATTCGTGGGATATGTGTAAACGAACAATTAGAGCTCGCTAGGATATTATACGAGTTAGACGAGTAAGACTGGAACGGGCGGCATTTGGAAAACTAAGCTACATTCTTAAAAACAAAAGATATCCACAACATCTTAAGATCAAGGTATACAATTAATGCGTACTCCCTGTTCTCACTTACGGTTCCCAAACGTGGACATTTACAAAAGCAGACATAGACAAGATCATAAAAACGCAAAGAGCAATGGAAAGGCAAATGTTGCACACAAGACTAATGAATAAAAAGAGAAGCGAGTGGATAAGAGAGAAAACCAAAGTTAGGGATGTTAGACAAGAAGTTGCAAAGTTGAAATGGAAATTTGCAAAGTTGAAAATATAAGACAGAAAAAAGACCGATGGAACAAAATTCTAATAAATAGAAGACCGATGGGAATATAAACGAACCAGAGGAAAGCCACAAGTGAGATGGGCAGATAATGTCAAGAAACACGTGGGCTGTAGGTGGATAAATGTAGCGACAGACAGAGAAAAATGGAAAAGAATTGGGGAGGCCTATGTCCAAAGATGAACCGAAGAAGGCTAATTAGATAAATAGATAGATAGATAGATAGATAGATAGATAGATAGATAGATATATAGATAGATAGATAGATAGATAGATAGATAGATAGATAGATAGATAGATAGATAGATAGATAGATAGATAGATAGATAGATAGATAGATAGATAGATAGACAGATAGATAGATAGATAGATAGATAGATATATAGATAGATAGATAGATAGATAGATAGATAGATAGATAGATAGATAGATAGATAGAGAGATAGATAGATAGATAGATAGAGAGATAGATAGATAGATAGATAGATAGATAGATAGATAGATAGATAGATAGATAGATAGATAGATAGATAGATAGATAGATAGATAGATAGATAGATAGATAGATAGATAGATAGATAGATAGATAGATAGATAGATAGATAGATAGATAGATAGATAGATAGATAGATAGATAGATAGATAGATAGATAGATAGATAGATAGATAGATAGATAGATAGATAGATAGATAGATAGATAGATAGATAGATAGATAGATAGATAGATAGATAGATAGATAGATAGATAGATAGATAGATAGATAGATAGATAGATAGATAGATAGATAGATAGATAGATAGATAGATAGATAGATAGATAGATAGATAGATAGATAGATAGATAGATAGATAGATAGATAGATAGATAGATAGATAGATAGATAGATAGATAGATAGATAGATAGATAGATAGATAGATAGATAGATAGATAGATAGATAGATAGATAGATAGATAGATAGATAGATAGATAGATAGATAGATAGATAGATAGATAGATAGATAGATAGATAGATAGATAGATAGATAGATAGATAGATAGATAGATAGATAGATAGATAGATAGATAGATAGATAGATAGATAGATAGATATATAGATAGATAGATAGATAGATAGATAGATAGATAGATAGATAGATAGATAGATAGATAGATAGATAGATAGATAGATAGATAGATAGATAGATAGATAGATAGATAGATAGATAGATAGATAGATAGATAGATAGATAGATAGATAGATAGATAGATAGATAGATAGATAGATAGATAGATAGATAGATAGATAGATAGGTAGATAAATAGATAGGATATTACAGAAGACAATAAACAGCTAGTACACACTGCTCTTAAAGAATGGAATAACATAACATAACAAAATATTTGAAATTTGATAAGTAAAAATAACTAATAAAAAATCATAAATCAATAAAAACAATTGAAACATTACTCGTTTTACCTTGAATAATTTGATATGTTATTGACTTTAAAATAAATAGTCTTAAATTGTAATTACAGGAATTTATTTTTTCTACGAGCGTGCAAAAATGTCTACTTTCGCGCACGCGTTTTAGTTTAGAAAGTTTTACTTTTCCGCACGCGTGTTACTTTTCCGCACGCCTTTTACTTTTCCGCACGCGTTTTACTTTTCCGCATGCGTGTTAATTTAGATATGTGAATATGGCCTTAAAGTAATTATAATACATGCAATAAACTAATATTTAGATATTATTTACTAATTTATTTCAAATATATCTTATTGTGTTCATGTTTTAATGAAATTAATGCGAGAATTCGATGAAATAAAATAATTTTGACATAATATTCGAAAGTCAAATCAGTAGACAATTACAGTGGCTTTGAATCGTCGGCATGGAAACTAATTATGCTGAAAGTTTGGTTTTGACAACCTTGTTAAAGAATTAATTTGTGTATGTATTTTCATATTAATTAAATTAATTGATTAAGATTTGGTCATTTTTTAAAGACCCGTAGAAAAATATTGTTCCTAACGCTTGCAGAAAGTCTCTTTTCCGCACTCGACTGCTTGCCGAACTCCCGCTTCGCGTCGTTCGGCAAACTGCAGTCGCGTGCGGAAAAGTATGACTTTCTGCACTTGTTAGGAAAATAACTATTTTCCTTTAATTTTTATGTATCTGTGATTAAATGGCTCTAAAATAATTTCTTTTGTACTTCGTATAGTGTTTTTTAATTCTCGTTAAATAATAAGAAATATCTTAAAATTCCATATAGGTGTGGTTGTATGTGTAACGATATGCCCTCAGCATGGCTTTAAGCAGATCAACAGTAAAGTACCGCACGCGCTTCCATACTAGCGTAACTCCTTTTATTTCCACTTCTACTCCGAGGCATCCAAGTAGGGTAGTCGAGAGTGTATTTAAGGAAAGAACGATCAGTCTTGCAGCGAGCAGTCCATTAGACTGTGACGACTCGTACTGGCAACACGTACTAGGCTGAACATTCTAACTCTGTCACTCGACTCTGTCTCAGAGAGAACTAACGCTCGAAATTTTCTAAGTTTGTTCTCAAACCGCGTATATCTTCGCGTTTGATTTTCCTTAGCCTCCGCCCACCGGCCAGGAATCCTTCTGATTGGCCGGTTTTTGATTTCTAAATACTAATTACGTCTTACTTTAATTCGCGAACCTATAAATTAGAGTAATTTTTCTGATTCTCTCTCTTACTTCGCCGAACATCTTTTTCGTTGTATTGAGCGCTCAATCTCGGCCATTTGGCCGTTTAACAGGCGGAATGCTGAACTAAGGGGAGAATCTGTGCTGCACAACACCACAACTCGAATATGTGCTTTATTTCAATACCTAAAAGCCCTCTTAGCCTTTCAGGGTGCTAGAGCTGAAGCAGAACAGACATAAAGATACGCCTAGAAAGGCAACCTCTGAGAGGAAGTCACCTATACGAACCTCTCAACTAGGACACAGCACAACCTCCACCGACAATGGAGATAAAAGAGCATCTCGAGGAAGGGCTCCACCGACCTTATGCAGAGTCCAACTTTTACCCCCCCCGAGATGACATGGCGCCCAACGTGGGGCCCATGTCATCTCGGGGGGGGTAAAAGTTGGACTCTGCATAAGGTCGGTGGAGCCCTTCCTCGAGATGCTCTTTTACCTCCATTGTCGGTGGAGGTTGTGCTGTGTCCTAGTTGAGAGGTTCGTATAGGTGACTTCCTCTCAGAGGTTGCCTTTCTAGGCGTATCTTTATGTCTGTTCTGCTTCAGCTCTAGCACCCTGAAAGGCTAAGAGGGCTTTTAGGTATTGAAATAAAGCACATATTCGAGTTGTGGTGTTGTGCAGCACAGATTCTCCCCTTAGTTCAGCATTCCGCCTGTTAAACGGCCAAATGGCCGAGATTGAGCGCTCAATACAACGAAAAAGATGTTCGGCGAAGTAAGAGAGAGAATCAGAAAAATTACTCTAATTTATAGGTTCGCGAATTAAAGTAAGACGTAATTAGTATTTAGAAATCAAAAACCGGCCAATCAGAAGGATTCCTGGCCGGTGGGCGGAGGCTAAGGAAAATCAAACGCGAAGATATACGCGGTTTGAGAACAAGTTCTTGAGTATATCAAACTGGTCGGACGGTAGACTGAGCAGTTTGAAATTTGTGGACTTAGAAAAAATTCAGGTCTCGGAGAAATCCGTGATTAACACAAATGAAATAGTCTTTCTTAAGACTAACAAAGGACCAGCGTTTGGAACGTCGAAAAGACGTTGCAGAATCATCAAGGTTTCTAGCACCCCTAGAAAGAATAACCTTACTAATCTGAGAAAAGATTTAGTGAAGGAAGCAGCCAAGAATATCAGGTCAACCTCGAATAGAGGTGGGACAAAAATAACGGAAAGGAACGAAAATCAAGATTCGTTAGAAACAAACAAATTTCAGGACAAGATGGACAACTTCCACAATGTAACAATGGAACAGGACGGATTCGAACCTGCAAAAGTGTCGAAAAGAGCAAACAACAATAACTTAGCAGACGCACGAGGACAAGCTTCAACCTCATCGAGCATAGCGACGGAAAATAGGTTTGAGATATTCAAGAGACCCGAAATGCAGAACAAGGGCAACGAAAATCCAACGACAAAACCGGAAAAGAAAGTCAGGATAGCTCCAATTGTACTTCAGAACGAAATTGGACACTATACGGATCTGGTGAAACATTTGACCAAGTTACTTGGTCATAAAAATTTCACAATTGCACCTGCAGGTAGAAGTGGCACGAGAGTGTTCACCTATACCACCGAAGACTACAATAAGGTGAAAGACAACCTTATAGCACAACAACAAGGATTCCATACTTACTCAAAGAAGGAGGATATAACCAAAAAGATCATCATGAGAGCAGCTCCAAGGATGGATATCAAGGAGATGACCAAAGAGATGAAAGAAGCCGGAATTGATGCTAGCATATCAGCATTAAAACCAAAAAGCGGATTGGATGGAAGTACCTACCTAATACAGGTACCGAAAACTCAAGACCTCAAGGAAGTGAAAAGACTGACAGGAATTCAGAACATTCGTGTACGGTGGGATACTTATAGCAGACCATCGCGTGCTACGCAATGTTTTAACTGTCAGGCTTTTGGGCACAGTGCCAGGAACTGCTACAGGACCCCAAGATGTATGAAGTGTGCAGAGAACCACAGCACAAGACTTTGTCCTTTGCCAAAAGGACAAATAAACAAGGTAAAGTGCTGCAACTGTGGTGATAGCCACACATCAAACTATCAGTTGTGCCCTAAACACCTTCAATTCCTGGACTTCCAAGCACAGAAGAACGGAAGAACTCAACCAACGGCGCCACCAACAGCACCAAGAAGTCACCCTTCGGCCTACAGGACTACGACAAGTGGAAGAACCTATGCACAAACCACCAGGAGTGTACCTCAACAACCCCAACCGAGGAACAACAGCCAAAAACAGGAGGAAATAAACAACCTATGGCAAGAAATATACGACATCTGTGACTACGACAGGATGATCCAACTACTCAGGCAAATGAGGGACGAACTCAGGATTCACACCGATCTCAGGACAAGAGGAGAAATCTTTGCCAGATACGAAGCTCTCTACAATGCCAAATAGGAAGTTAAAAATTCTACAATTCAACATAGCCTCCCTAAGGTTAAGAACAAACGAATTAAGGGAAATGGTGATCCGTCTTCAACCTGATGTCATATGCCTGTCCGAAACGAGATTCCAAACAACAACACAACTACCGAGGATAACTAACTACGAGGGAATCGGAAGAAACACCCACAGAGGCGTGGCCATCTACGTGAAAAATAACATCGTATGGAACCAAGTAGATGTCGAAACTGAAAATTTCGAAAATATTGGAATCAAAATAGGAAATATTAATATTTTTTCAGTTTACAGGCCCTTCAGAGTAGACCTAGACCTAGGTGAAATAGAAGAAATGTTCAACACAGAAGAGACAGTAGTCATAGCTGGAGATTTCAACTGCCACCACATCAACTGGGGATGCCATGACACGGACAGAGAAGGTGAACAACTTTTCAGATACTGTGAAGACAGAGAAAAAATGTTGTTCGCACCTGACGAACCCACCAGGATAAATCCAATAAGAGGACAACGCAACAACACACTGGACTTATTCATCACGAAGAACATCATCGTAGAAGACGTCAGAACTCATTTTGAATGCAGTTCTGACCACAAACCAGTAACAGGCACCACGACGTCAAGAACAGACCTCCCTACTGTTGAACCAGAAGAACGATGGAAATGGAACGAAGCAAACTGGCCAAACTTCAGAAGACAAATCAATCAATTCCAGATGAGAAGAGAATTTGAAACAACAGAAGAAATAGAAAGAAAAATAGAAGAAATCACCAAGAAAATACAACAAGCGATGAAGGACAACATCCCAAGAGAGAAGACAAACAATAAAGGACTCATCATTCCAAATGAAGTCAAGGACCTAATCAGAGACAGAAACAACGCAAGAAGGGCTTACCAAAGGACAAGAAGACAAGACTACAAGGACTACAGCGATGAACTGTCAGCAGAAATAAGGACAAGACTGACCAGCATCAACGAGAACAAATGGCACAACATCATCAGAAAAGCCGAAGAAAATCAAGGAAACGTCTGGAAAATGATGAAGGCCAGAAAAAGAGGAAAACAGAAAATGCCACCTATCACGGATGAGGAAGGAACACACTACGAGGCCCAAAGAAAAGCAGATGCAATTGCAAGAAAACTGGAAGCCACACACAGGCAAAATCAACACATGTCGGACCAACAGACCATAGACGAAGTAAACAGGGCCTACAACAGGATTTCAGAAAGAAATCAATTCGTGATAGAAGAAGAAGACCAACTACACCCCTCAGAAGTCCACAGGATCATCAAGAAACTCAAAGGATCCAGAGCTCCAGGACAGGAAGACATCCACAACATCGTCCTCAAGGAACTACCGAAGGAAATGATAGTACAACTGTACTACATTTTCAGGTATTGCCTTGAGAAAGCTCATTTCCCAAACAACTGGAAACATGCAAAGACGATACCTCTCCTGAAGCCAAGGAAAGATGGAAGAAGACCAGAAAGCTACAGACCAATCTCACTGCTGGAACCCTTGGGAAAAATCCTAGAGAAAATCATATTCAAGAGGCTCATCAAACACGCGGAAAGAAGAAACATCATCCAAGAAGACCAATTCGGATTCAGAAAAGGAAGAAACTGTGAACTACAACTCGCAAGAGTTGTCAGCGACACCAAAATCAGGTTCAACAGAAAACAGAAAACAGGGATGGCAATACTGGACATAGAAAAGGCATATGACACGGTCTGGAAGAAAGCACTCATCTTCAAGATGGACAAGGCTAGATTACCACATTATATAGTTAATATTTGTGACACATATTTAACTAATAGAACTTTTCATGTTACAGCTGACAAAAAGATGTCCAGGATACAACAAATTCAAGAAGGGATGCCACAAGGCAGTATTTTGTCTCCCATTTTATATAACATTTTTGTTTCAGACTTACCAACAGATGCAAGAACCAGTACAGCTTTGTATGCAGATGACACGGCAATCTACACTTCAGGCAAACAGGACAGAAGAATCATCCAAACATTAGAAGGCCACCTAGAGAGGATTGCAGAATTCACGGATAAATGGAAAATCAAGATAAACACGCAGAAGACACAGTTCACCATCTTTACGCAGCAACCCAACCCACCAGCGGCAGAACTAACGATGAGAGGAAACGTTATACCAGCCACGCCATCAGTGAAGTACCTAGGAGTCCACCTAGACAGAAAAATGAACTTCAATCTGCATACAAAGCAAATTAAGAAGAGAGCCACAGTCAGTAAAAAACTAATTCTGCCTTACATTTTCAGGTCATCACCTCTATCTAAGAAGAAGAAGATCCAGCTCTACCAAGCATATGTCAGGTCGACTATGCTATATGCAGTCCCAATATGGAGTTGAACCGCCAACAGCAACTGGAAGAAGTTAGAAGCAACAGAAACGTCATGCTACAGGATAATCGACGGTACAGCATGGCAGGACCGGGTGACGAATGCAACCATCCAAGAAAGGCTCCAGTACACACCACTGAGGGAGGTGGCTGAGAAAAGGACCCAGTACTTCTTCCACCAGGCCACAAGCAGACTCCTAAAGACCAGGAACATCCTCGAGAATAACAGGGCCCAGAGGATGTTTCGTGAAACACATCGTCTGATCGACCATATGATCAGACAATAGCCAGGTGGTTGCAAACCGGTCAGGAAAGTAGGTACAGAGCCAAATAAAGTACCTACAGAAGAAGACGTCCAGGACACAACAAGAGAAGAACCAACACCGAGAGGATGAAGACCAAAGGAGATGGTGCAACTGCGGAACATCTAGAAGAAATGAAATATCTTAAGATTGTGACATGTACATTTTATTAGGGCAATAAACGTTTTTATTTTATTTTTATTTTTATTTTTATTTTTATTTTTATCTTGCAGCGATCAAGCTCTAGACTCCCTGGCTAACCAGTGTAGTGAACAGGTAGGCCAATCTGGGTGGTGCTGTAGTGAAGAGATGCGCCCGTTATTGAATAGGGCCCGTGTAGCTGTGGAGTGAACGATTACCGCCATCTCCGATTCGAAGTTGTATTGGTGTCTGTATAGTTGTTGATATTTTGATTGTGGGAGTATTTGTGCTTACACTGGAGTCAAGTGTAAGGAAGTGCGAGTCTGTGCGTCATTGCTTCATTAGTTGCAATAATTGCATTTTCTTTTGATAGTATTAAATACAATTTTACATTTCTTTTGCAGGCGTCCGCCAAAGGAACTTTCTGAATTTAATAATGTTAAAATTATGTTACAAACAATTTTTTTACATACTAATAAGTATTTAATATGGATAAATTAATTATCAAATTAAACAACCAATTTTAAAATCTACCCTAGAAATTTTTCTACCCTAGTAACTTTATTGTACCCAATTTTGTTAGTTAAATTGTATTTACGAGTAAGATCAGTTAATAACTTTTTAATTTACCTACAACTTGAGAACGTATGAAGTATGCTTTGAAACAAATGAACGTTATAGAAAAAAGTATATTACGAAGTAAATAGTATCCTATGTACTCGTGTCACAAAAGCTGGTAATAATTTTGATTGGTTTGGCCCAAAACAAATGTCATATCCATCAATTTTTCAATTGAAAAATTAAAATTTAAAATATAAAAAAATTGTTACAAAAATTTCAACTAGAAAAGTATTACCAGTTTATGTGACACCAGTTAATACTATTTGTATTAATAAATGATTTGTCTAATACATTTAACATTCATTTGTTTCAAAGCATACTTTATAATTATATTATTAAGATGTAATATACCTAACAATTAATTTGGTACAGGAAAGTTGCTGTGGTAGAAAAATTACTAGGGTAGATATCAAATTTGGTTGTTTATTTAATTTAGTAACAAATTTATGCATTCATTAGTATAATAAAATATTTTTTGTAAAATAATTTTAAATTATTAAATTCAATTGAATTGTACTAGTATACAATTTATTTTAATCTTTAATTACGTTTTCATTTCCATATTTGATATTTTGATGTATGTTTCTAAAACAAGATTATAATTATTTTTTTTGCAAAAAAATTTTTTAATAAAAAATCCGCAAAATCCTAAAATCTAGAGTTTTTTTTAATATCTACCAAACGAAACATGCTAGGTATATACAAGCTTATCCCAAAAAGAAAGGTTGTAATATTTGCTACAAAAGTCAATACTAATATACAGGGTGTCCTATTAAAAAAAATGAGAAAATTTTGTATTTGCAAATAGTGATCACACTGTATATTTTATGGCTATAGGTCAAATATGATAATTTATTTAAAAAGACAGTATACTAAAAAAACTTTGACATGACATTTAAATATTTATTACCTTGAAAGCCTAATTCACAGCCCTTTGAATATTACCATTTTTCTCAATAAAAGTGTAAATATTTCGAAAATTGTTAACTTTAGGCCTATAATACCTTATATAAATTCTTAATATTTTTAAAAAAATATATTCAAAAATGATTTAATATATAGGGTGTCCTATTTAAAAAAACAAAACTTTGGTTTGTAACGTCGTTGTGACTCACACTGTATAATCGAAAATAATTTTAAGTTATAGACGGCTTCGATATACATTAATATTGTTAAAAACATTTTTTTGTATATCCCATAATTTAGCCGTAATCAAAGAAAATCAGAGGTTTGGCGCACCCTGTATATAAATATCCTTAATACATTTATTTTATTTTAATCTGTGTTTTACTGAGTCTGTTGTCATGAAAAAACTACCCGTCATAAGCATATTATAAAGTTGAAAGAAATTTAAGTACAGGTTTTACTCTAAAATCTCTTGATACTTGTTCGTTTAGAAGAGTTTTTTTTAATTAAAACCGTTTATTGGAAACCACTCAAACTTTATAAATAAAAGATATTGCTGTAATAAAGTAATAAGAAATTTTGTTCGAGAGTTTTAATATAAATTCCTAGTAGTTTCTTATCCATCTATTTTGAGAAACTCGATCTATAACAAAGTTGGTAAAAGTGGAAAACTTTTTTAAAAAGTAAACATTTTGTTAATAATTTGATACATGCTTCTAAAGCGAGCAGATCTTGCCTTAGTTGTTCAGATTTAAACTTCGACCTGATTTATTTAAACAACTTTATAAACTCTATAACTCAAAAATTGTTTGTTTTATCTTTTTCCTGGTGACAAGTATGAAATATTTGGGGCACTGGCTGGATTTGTACCAATAGTTAAAATTTCACATTGTAATTTTTATTTCAACGTCAATAACGACGTTGCGATATAATTATGACGTGACAATTGGTTTTTATTTTGTTGTTGTTGAAACTTGTTAATTGTATCCATCATCTAGTTTTACTATGTAGTCCAGAGAAATAAGGTTTTTGTCGGGACACTTGAGCAGCCAGGTTGAAAATTGATTTTTTGGGTACTATAATACCTAATACATTATAAATACAAAAATGCCCGTCACAGTTCGGACGAGAAACTTAGTTAATAACAAATAAGGGTCAAAAATGGCAGTTTTTCGTTTAAATCGCTACAGGTAAAAATAGGGAAATTAAATATCTTATTTATAATATTCTTCTTTTTGTAGATGAGCCAAGGTTTCAAATGGCACTTTTTTAATTTTGGTCCGATCCTTTTTGTTTCGGAAAGTGCAAGATAAGGCTAACATTTAAAAAATAAAAAATGTGCTATAACTTTTGCGAAAATGGCCTTAAGACTTTCATATTGCACGAAAAGTTGAGTCAAATATTCCATAAAATTCAAAAAAAAATTTAAGACGATTCGTCAATTATTTTAAATTTTATTCAATTTGTTTATCACAAAAAGCTTTTTTTCGCAATGTTATTGTTCAGAAAATAATAATGGCATAGCAATTCTGTGGAAACCACATGCCAGAATAATATTTATATTTTTAAAGTATTGAAAAAAATCATTAAAAAGTCGTTTTCATCACTCCGAAAAAAGTTTAGTAAATAGAGTCATTTTTGGCTTCTAAACAATTTGAATAACTTTGTTAGTATTCACTATAGAGTAAATCTACTTTAGGATTTCAAAAGCTGGTATTTTTATACGAATTTTCATAAAACACTTTTTGCCTAGGTTAATTAGGTTCAAAGTTAGCCACTTTTATTATTTAATTGGCAGTTACTTCTATATACAACAAATTATCCTGTAACAGTGTAAGTTACCATACTACTCCGAAACGGCTTGGCCGAATTTTATAAAATTTTATACGTTTATCCTGTAGGACGTTGATGAGGTTTTAATCTATTTTTTATACCCATAAGAGTTAAGGGGGTTGCCCCCCTGACATTTTTTTTTATTTTATTTGGACAAAATTATCTACCTTAATTTTATATGATGTAGAATTAAAAATACATACAACCCTTAATTGTCACTCTTCTATCACCAACTTCTATTTGTTAATAGCCATCTATATATTTACATCTATAAAATTCTCCTGTCACAGTGTTAGTTTCCATATTCCTCCGAGACCGCTTGACCGATGTTTATGAAATTATATATGTATATTCGGTAGGTCTTAGAATCGGTCGTAATCTATTTTTCATATCCCTGAGTGATGATGGGAGTTCCCCTAACATTTTGTAATGTTAAGTGGGGTTGTGTGTACATAACGTACTCTATAAGACTACGAGTACATACAAATTAAAAAAATTATGGTCAAAAGCCATCAACAAGTTCCAGCGATATTAATTGCAGCATATGTTTGCATAATCAATTTCATTTTTTGAGTGCACGCATTTTAGTAATTACCCTCCACCGACCACGAATTAATTCCGTTCGGACGCCATTTTTAAAGCTTTGTTAACCACTCTGTTGAGGTTCAAAGTTTACTCAAACTTTTACACATAATCTATATATCTTCCACTTCAAAATGGCTCTAGTTATGTTGCTTAATTGTTATAAACAAAGTAGTCGTCAATTAAATAAAAAAAGTGGCTAACTTTGACCGTAATTAACATAGGCAAAAGGTTTTTCTTTGAAAATCCGTATGAAAATACCAGTTTTTCAAATTCCATTGTAGTTTTCGCCTGCAGTCAATATTAACAAAGTTATTCAAATTGTTTATAAGTCAAAAATGACTCTATTTTAGTAAAATGTTTTCTGAGTTACAAAAATGACTTTTTAATGTTTTTTTTAAATGCGTTGAAAATATGACTATTCTTATTTCATGTTGTTTTCACAGAACTGCTGTATCATTATTATTTTCTGAACAATACTAATGCGAAAAAAAAGCTCTTTGGGATAAAGAAATTGAGTAATATTTAAACTAATTGACGCATCGTCTTAAAATTTGTTGTGCATTGTATGGACTGTTTGACTCAACTTTTCATGCAATATCAAAGTCCTACATTCATTTTCGCAAAGGTTATAGCAAATTTTTTATTTTCGAAATTTTATTTTTATTTCGCAATATCCGAAGCAACAAATAATCGGAATAAAATTTAAAAAAATCTATTTTAAACCTTGGCTCATCTACTAATAGAAAAATATTATAAATAAGACATTTAATTACCCTATTTTTACCTGTAGCCATTTAAAATAAAAAACTCTCATTTTTGACCCTTATTTGTTAAAACTAAATTTCTCGTCCAAACTGTGACGGGCATTTTTGTATTTATAATGTATTCAGTATATAGTACCAATAAAACCCATTTGCAATCTGGCTGCTTAAGTGTCCTGAACATGGTATATTTTTGCCTTATTTCCCTGGTGTAATGTGTTCACCACTTACTACTACTAGTACTATCGGTTCTTTACTCCGTCGTGATGTTGAAAAGGTAACTGTTCGTTACAAAGTAATCGTTACTTACGAATACCGAAAGTAACGATTACTATACAGAGAGGCAAATCGTTACTTTGATTACTCTGATTACTTCGTTACTCCGTACCAATCGTATTAGAGCGAGTAACGACTATTGTATCTACTTTGATTACTTTGATTACTCTGATTACTTCGTCACTTCATATTAATCGTATTAGAGCGAGTAACGACTATTATATCTACTTTGATTACTTTGATTACTCTGATTACTTCGTACTTCGTGAAGGTCATTATTATATCGGAATACCTATACAAAATACCTACCCACTGAAAAATACGGTTCTCGATATGATTACCGGTACTCAAATGCAATAGTAATCATTGTAATCAAATCAGTTTTATCCCTTAAACAGATTGGTGAGGGTACAAAAGTAATAATAGTAATCAAATCATTTTTATCCCTTAAACAGATCGGTGAAGGTCGTTGTTATATCGGAATACCTATACAAAATAGCTACCTACTGATAAATACGATTCTAGATAAATGATTACCGGTACTTAAATACAAAAGTAATCATACTAATCTAAGAAACGAATACTGTAAGTTATTACTTTATACAAAATACCTACCTGCTCAGAAATACGATTCTCGATATTATTACCAATACTCAAATACAAAAGTAACAAAAGTAGTCATAGTATTCAAATAACGAATACTGTAAATGATTACTTTATAAAAAAGTAACGATTATTTGTAACGAATACTCAAAAGTAACTATAATCAACATCACTACTACTCCGACGCCTTCCGGCTCCAAACGCCATTCTTCTCTGTTTAGCCATAGATCTGGAATGATTTTTCTTTGCTCTAATTATTTATCAATTCCTTCCCTCCAGCTTATTCTCGGCTTTCCTACTTTACTTCTTCCCTGTGATTTCCACTTCAAAATCTGTTTAAGTCTCCTGTCATCTGGCATTCTCTATACGTGGCCATACCATATTAGTTGTTTTGTTTTTATGTCATCAATTATGATTGTATACGTGACTCCCGTTATTTCTTATATTAAAAAATAAAACGGGATAATACCCGAAGGTTGGCTGTAAACCATCTATTTAAATAAAATTAACATGAAGTAAAACTCCCTAGTGTAGTTGGTATATTTATAATATACCAACCAATATACCAACTACACTAGGGAGTTTTACTTCATGTTAATTTTATTTCTTATATTCTCTCATTTGGTATCCGACCTCTTCCTGACTTGCCTGCTGCTCTTCTCCAGAAGTTAATTTCTGTTCCCGGTAATAATTTCTCTGTTTTTTGTTTCATTTGACAAACTTCGCTGCATAATAATGATATTACACTTTAAAGTATGGTACTGTAAATGATCTGTTTGTTCGCTTTGTTAGCTACCCTACATGTTTCTTTCTTCTAAAGCAGCATCGAATTCCATCTAGGGTTGTATTCATTACAGTGTTTAATTTCTACCCCATCGTTTAATGTAATGGACTGCTTTGTCCATTACATTGCAATACACATGTCATGGCTTTAGTTTTCTTAACGTTGACTTCGAGAGTCAACTATTAGATTTAGCATCATGTAACTCAAGTCGTCATGATCCTGAGCAATCAGAATTTGGTCATCAGCGAAAAAAAAGTGTATAGTGTTGCCTCGACATTAAGGGGGATTCCCATGCCATCACATTTCCTTTTTCGCAGCTTGAATGCTTGTACCAGAAAAATTTGGGTAGGCGAAATACACTAACTCTACTTCAGTCCTTTCGTGGCCGTAAATCCTTCAGACATCCTTGATCCAGTTTTAATTTTTGCAGTCGTTCCATTATATAAAGTTTGGACTGCTTTTATTAGACCATTTTTAATGTTGGTTTGCTGTTGGGTTGAGCATAGTTTGTTGAGGGGCACACTGCCATATTTATGTATTTTGTAAATCTACGTACACCAGGTAAACTTATGTATTGATGGCTGTTTTTTTCTCAATAACTTGCGTAATAGAGTACAAGTGGTCTACTGTTGACCGCCTAGCTCTAAAGCCAGCTTGGTCCTCTGATCTCTAACCTCTATAGTCATTTTCTACTTTGTTCTTAATAAGTTTCCCATACATCCTACCTATTGTGCTGTTTACCGCAAGTCCTCTGTAATTTTCTCACTGATCCTTGCTGCCTTTTTTGTGGTTAGTTGACATGATAGGTATTTTCCATTTTTTTGGTAATTCGGCACCATTTGCGATACGTGCTCATCAGTTTACTATACAGGGTGTCCAGAAACTCTACCGACAAACGAACACAGGAGATTTCTCAGATAATTTTAAGACAATTTAACCCAATTCACCATTCACCTTGACAGAAAATGCTTACTAGACATGCTAGAGCTCTTTGAAGATAGCGTCATGTAATTAGTTTTTCTTAAATACCTCCAGAACGCTTCCATTTAGAAAAACGAAAATTGGTATGCATTTTTACTTTCCAGAAATGAATCGATTCCATCCGTTGTGAATTTCTAGTACCGGTCATAGGCGTCCGTTTTGGGCAAGGCAACGGTTATTTTATCGCATAACTTTTTTATCGTTAACTTTTTAGCATTTTTGACACTGGATTATTAAATTGTGAGGTAGTCCAGTACTAAAAGGTACTCTTGCTTTAAGTCGGTAGGATACACCGCTTTCTAGAAAAATCGATTTGAAAGTTTTTCGTTTTTGGAATTTGAATATAAATTGAAAAATCTTAATAAAACGATGTACTTTACTAATTTAAAGCAAGAGTAACTTTTAGTACTCGAATATCTCATAATTAAATAATCTAGTGTCAAAAAGGCTTAAAAATTAAAGACAAAAAGTTATGCTATAAAATACCTGTTGACCTACCCAAATCGGACGCCTATGACCGGTACTAGAAATTCGCAATTAATGAACTCCATTCATCTCTGGAATATAAATAAATGTACCAGTTTTCGCCTTTCTAAATAGGTTTTTTTCGAAAAAAATTTTTGAAATTCAAAGAACGAAAAATTTTAAAATCGATTTTTCTAGAAAACTATGGGTGTAATCTATCGACTTAAAAAAGCAAAAGTACATTTTAGTACTATAATACCTCACAATTTAATAATTAAGAGTCAAAAATGCTTAAAAATTAAAGACAAAAAAGTTATGCGATAAAATAACCGTTGCCCTACAGAAAACGGACGCCTATGATCGGTACTAAAAATTCGCAATGGATGGAATAGATTTATCTGTGGAAAATTAATACGCGTACCAATTGTTGTTTTTCTAAATAGAAGCGTTCTGGAGGTATTTAAGAAAAACTCATTACAAGACGCCATCTTCAAGGAGCTCTAGCTCCCTTAGGAAGCATTTTCGGACTATGTAAATTGGGTTAAATTGTCTTAAAATTATCTGAAGAATTTTCTGTCTTCGTTTGTCGGTAGAGTTTCTGGACACCATGTCTAAAATAAAATAAAGATTTAAGTTTACATCGAAATTTCGGCGCAAAAATATATTGTACGTCATGTAGCTGAAAATTAATATTTTGTAGGAACCTAGGTAGGCCTCCAGGAATCTACCTGCCTTGATCTTAAAAAACAACTTTTCGTCCTTGTAACGTAAGTCTGTTTAAGCCTTAGGCAAGCTGAACCATATTTTCAAATCGTCTGACATACCAATATACCTTAAAATAAAAACCTTCAATCAGTGTGTTTTGCCAGTGTTGACTTCCGGAGCAGAAACGTTGACCATGACAAGGAGAACAGTGCAAAACATCCGTGTGTCTCAAGGAGCGATGGAGCGTGTTCTGTTGGGCGTTTCACTACGAGACAAGATTCCAATCCGCCAACTACGACAAAGATCAGGAGCGACTGATGCAGTGAAGAGAATAGCAACACTGAAATGGAACTGGGCAGGTCACGTGGCTCGAATGAGGGGTAAGAGATGGACAAAGCGGATACTGGAATGAAGACCAAGGGATGATGCCTAGCGAAGCAGAGGTCGTCCACTAACCCAATGGAATGATGATCTAAAACGTTGTCATAGGAATTGGATGCAAAAGGCACAAGATCGAAATAGATGGAAAATTATGAAGGAGATCTATGTCCAGCGGTGGACAAGCGACGATTGAATGATAATTTAAAATGCATAAACATTTTCAATATCTTTGCAACACGAAAATGCAGCAGCTGCATAATACTCTGATTAAATCGGAGAGTGCAGGAAGAGTCTATACCGGTTTCGGAGGTTTTTTATTCCTCATCGGTAGTCCCATATCCTCTTCTGTCCGATGTCCCCAGGCATCATACTTTGGGCCTTTCCGAATTGCAAAGAACGAAATGACACGGATGTACTAGAGCCATCTACCGAAAAAAAAGAATGTGTGTGTACTTTGTACGCACGTAAGAAGTTATACTTCTACTACATTTTATGTGATTTTTAAGACAATACCAAAAATTAAAAAATAAAAAGAATAAAACGCACACAAACACATTGAAAAATGCCACAAATAAAAAATGATTTCTGAACGATAATAATTGTTGGCAAAAATTGTAAATACTCATTTTCTGAAAAAAAAAATTATATAACAAATATGCTTACAATCATAAAATGCATAAAAAAATAAAAAAATAAAAATTTGCATCGGGAATCGAACCCGTGAATTTCGGGACGCTTTGATTCGTAATCGAAGCCTAGACTCACTCGTCCAATTCCACATTATTTGTCATGTGGAAAAATAGGGTAACTGAACGTTTTACTGTTTGACAGTTGTTTTGAATATAATTAAATTATGTAGTTTAAATTTTGTGGAAGAAAATATTAAAATATAACAAAACAGTAAGAAAACAATATATTAGATGAAGATTGGTAGAACTTTTGTTGGTAATCAAATTAAGTTTATAAATCAAAGCATTACGTACATACCTAGTAGATAAATAAATCTACGCCAAAAAATCATAATTTAAAAATAAATATCGGAACTAATTTGGGATTTCTCTCTAAAATCCCCATTCTTGAGAAAATAAATGTCCAGTAGAGCGTCGATTATCCGAACGTCGATCAACCGAACGACCGCTTATTCGAACTATCGACTCCCGCGTCCCGCACTCGAATACCGAGCAAGCGTTAGTAATTGACGCTTAAAATATCTTCAATTTTCTTCAATATTGTATCCAAAAATTATTATGTTGTGCAAAGACTGCACTTTTTGTTTAGTTGCTAGTTGTCATTATCAAGATATAAATAAATATGTAGGTACAATATATAAATATGGCTTTTATTCACTTGTGGATAAATATGTATGACTATAAATATGTATCAATATATTGTAGTTCGATTATCCGAACAAATCGGTTTTCCGAACACCTATGTCCCCCAATTAGTTCGGATAATCGACGCTCTACTGTATTTCAACCTAATCCAAATGTATAATGTGTAATTGTAATCTGTGGCTAACGGACCCGCATCCAAGCCATTTTTTCATACACACACACACACAAATGTATAATTACAATATGATTATAATAAAAACTACTTACCAAATTAGAATGAGTTTTCCTTGTCCAAAATAGTCCAAAAGTCCAAAAATATAGGTATATGAAAACTATTTAAAAAGGCAGTATAACTATTAACTAAGTTTTGTTTGTTGTTTCTTTTCACACAAATTTTAAAACGCAACAACCTTAAATAATCAAACTACAGCTGTACCACAGCCGCCATATTGAATAATTTTTGACATGTCATTTGAACATCCAATCAGAACAAATAGTCCAGAAAGCCACTGCGCATCCGCTAGGAAAAATATTCTAATTCGGATTTTTTGCACAATCTTACTCAAAAAGGACTCCTTTTAACAAATTTCCATGTTGCCAGGACCAAAAGGTGGTCAAAAATTTTTTAAACGTTTTTTTTTTGTTTTTTTCCTAAAATTATTTTTATTGCATGGAAAAAGTTTTTTTTAGGTTTTTGGATCATTCCAAACAGGAAAGGTCTTTAGTGACTTTTTTCTAAAAATGATAGTTTTTGACATATTAGCGACTAGAAATTGAAAAATTGCGAAATCGGCCATTTTTAACCCTCAAAGACTATGTGAAAAACTGAAAATTTGAATGTTGCCAAGGTAGGTAGATATTCTTTAAACATCGATTGATGGAATCATGAAGAGTTTTTTGCAATACAATATTCAAAACTCCTTTGTTTTTTAATTGCGAATCAAGCGTGCACGACACTATTTTCCACCGACAGTATGGTGCAAATGAAAGGAATAAATCCGTTATTTTGAAAATCGGCGACTTTAAGGAAAAATCCCGAAACAGGTCGATTTTTATTTTTAAGTTATGATATTGTGGCATATATGGTATACTAGTGACGTCATCCGTCTGGGCGTGATGACGTAATCGATGATTTTTTTAAATGAGAATAAGGGTCGTGTGGTAGATCGTTTGAAAGGTTCTTCAATTCTCTATCAAGTAATGTAAACATTTACATAATTTCTTATACAGGGTGTCCTTCTACTTCTTTTTTTGTCAAATAATTTAATTTAATAAAAATTTTTTGGACACCCTGTATAAATAATTATGTAAATGTTTATATTACTGAATAGAGAATTGAAGAACCTTTCAAATGAGCTAGCACACGACCCCTATTCTCATTTAAAAAAATCATCGATTACGTCATCACGTCCAGATGGATGACGTCACTAGTATATCATATATGCCACAATATCGTAACTTAAAAATAAAAATCGACCTGTTTCGGGATTTTTCTTTAAAGTCGCCGGTTTACGAAATAACGAATTTATTCCTTTCATTTGCACCATACTGTCGGTGGAAAATAGTGTCGTGCACGCTTGATTAGCAATTAAAAAACAAAGGAGTTTTAAATATTGTATTGCAAAAAACTCTTCGGGATTTCATCAATCGATGTTTAATGAATATCTACCTACCTTGGCAATATTCAAATTTTCAGCTTTTCACATAGTTTTTGAGGGTTAAAAATAGCCGATTTCGCAATTTTTCAATTTTTAATCGGTTATATGTCAAAAACTATCATTTTTAGAGAAAAGTCACTAAAGACCTTTTCTCTTTTGAATGATCCAAAAAATCTAAAAAAACTTTTTTCCGTGCAAAGAAAATAATTTTAGGGAAAAAACAAAAAAAAAAACGTTTAAAAAATTTTTGACCACTTTTTGGTCCTGGCAACATGCAAATTTGTTAAAAGGAGTCCTTTTTGAGTAAGATTGTGCAAAGAATTCGAATTAGAATATTTTTCCTAGCAGATGCGCAGTGGCTTTCTGGACTAAAAGTTATAATGCGCATGCGCCGGGATCATAGGTTTTAACATATAAAAATTCACCCTCATATCGCCGGTAAAGAAGAATAACTTCAATAAAAATAAGGTATCAATCGAATTAGCACAAAAAACGACAATAAATATCGTTCTTATACCACCAGATTGACAACAGGGGGAATACTTTCTTTGGTTATTTTTTAAAATCTCGGGAGGTTGTAACCAAAGGAAGTATTCCACCTGTTGTCAATCTGGTGGTATGGGAACGATATTTTTATTGTCGTTTTCTGTGCTAATTCGATTGATAACTTACTTTGTTTTTCTTTCGGTAGATGGCTCTAGTACATCCGTGACATTTCGTTCTTTGCAATTCGGAAAGGCCCAAAGTATGATGCCTTGGGAAATCGGAGAGAAGAGGATATGGGACTACTGATGAGGAGGAAAAAACCTCCGAAACCGGTATAGACTCTTCCTGTACTCTCCGATTTAACCAGAGTATTATGCAGCTGCTGCGTTTTCGTGTTGCAAAGAAATTGAAAATGTTTATACATTTTAATTCATTTACTCTTTTGTTGAGTACCAAGGAATTTTTCTTGCTGGAACTTTTACCACGTTGAGCAGATGGGTTGTGAATTATTTAAAATTCTCTCATCTTAATTTCCTCGGCATCCTGTATGATTTATAATTTTTGAAAATCTCGGGAGGTTGTAACCAAAGAAAGTATTCCACCTGTTGTCAATCTGGTGGTATGGGAACGATATTTATTGTCGTTTTCTGTGCTACTTCGATTGATAACTTAATTTGAATGATAATTTGTTTTCTTTATTTAACCCGTCACCTGCCACGTGGCTTTGCAAGGCGCCAACTGCCACGTGGGGCTCTCACAGCACCCCTTAAAAATTTTCTGTGATCTACTTGTTTAAAAAACCAAATAATGTGTTAAGTAACACAAGAATATAAAAAAAACATGTTTTATTGACTTATTAGCCCCTAATATGTTATAAAAGTTAAAAAATAAAATGAAAAAGGTGTCATAAGCAAATTAGCAAGTACCAAGCCATAATAAGTGAAGTCAAGTAAAATATCTAAAAAAATTAAGATTTAGTGAGTATATAGTTTATATTGATAATTTAAATCAGTTATTTCAATAAAACATGTAAATTTGACCTGTTTATCAAAAATGCAAAAAAAATTTAAAACTTAAAGTGCCAGAAGATGACACCCCAATTCGATTTTAGAGCTATAAGTTCAGAATAACACTAAATAACCACTTCAAACACTAACACATATATGCTATATAATATTATAGAAAGCTACTATGACACACAGCTCCGTTACCAAACTTGAAATACCAAATATTTGATAAAAATGTGTTATGGGGTGCTGGTAGCACCCCACGTGGTAGGTGCCGGGTTAAAGCTCCAGTCTATAACGAACTCAGTTCGTCAAAAGTCTTCAAAGTTAAATGACTAAAGGTCATTATTGTTACCCTAAAGCAATAATAAATTTTTTATTTTTGAATTAAAATAAATGTAATAATTAAAACTAATGCTGATCATTATTGTCCTTTCTCTTAAAATCATGGATCTGAATGTGTTGCTGCTTGTTTATGCCTACAGATGAAATATTCATATTTTCAATCCGTAGTAGGTATGTCTCTAGTGAATTCGTTTACTATACTATTTGAAACTGTATGCGAAACTACAAAATATACCAGTTGACTAGATTGTGCAGGTACATCCATGGGGACTCTACGTAATTGATATTCACAATTGGATTCTATGTATATGAAGTAGCGTTATGGAAGTCGTGCAACTGGTAAGTAATAGAGTTAGGTATCCGATTTAATTATGGTCAATTTTGGAAACAAGTCAATTAACCAAACAAAGTTAATTTGGAACAGATCCCGAGTCGAAGAAAAGTAACACACTGAAAATACCATAAATCAGTTACTAATAAATAGTTTATTATTGAAATTATCGTCAAGTATTACTCTCTTTAAATTAAATTTAAATTATGTCTGCTATCCCCAGAATTATTTTTCTCTCTAGGATCCTTTCTCTTTCTTCATCTTTCTGCATCAGACACATTACTTCTGCACCATATGAGATTACTGGTCTAATTTGTAATATTATGATACCTGAAGCCGGCGTTCGGCAGGTCAACCGTAGAGGATCGAAGGAGGTTTCATGTTTTCGGATCCCCTTTACGTATCACTACTCCGCCGATGACTATCATGGGTGTATTTAAGACGAGGGAGGAGAATCATAAAAGCAGTTCTTCTTGGCTTATTGAATCAAGAAGACCTCAAAACGGTAGAGATGCAAAGGATTTAAATGGGACTTTGCTGAGGTGGATACCTCCGTATTGAAGAGACGTTTCGCCGCAACCGTATCCGCAGTGAGCGGTAGAGCCAGTGGCCATCTCCGATCAGAAGACGATGGATGGGCGACTGTGCGTCGCTGTTTGATTGTTATCGCATTTTATTAAAATATGATAAGCTCGGAGTCTGTATGTTTGTTTAAAATTGTTAATTAAAATTGTTTATTAGAATTATTTATTAGAATTATTTATAATTCATAATTTTAAAATTAGTAATAGATTAGGGCCATTATTAATTAGTTAAATTAAATTTGAAAATTGTTAAAATAAAAATTATATGTATCAACTATTGTAGTCCCATCAGGAAACGACCTGGATTAGTCTCAAGAGGCCAGGTCATTTGTATTTACCATAAATAAATAAATAAATAAATAAATAAATACATCTAAATGTATAGATAGATTGATTCTGTGTGGCGTGTTTACTATTGTGTATACTGTGTTGTGTATTTTATTATTCTAATATTGTTATTATGTTTTGATGACAATACTAAGAATAATGTTATTTTTTTTCCTTTGAAGAAGATAGAATTATATTTTATTTATTTGGAACTGTATATAAATATCAAGATAATAACTGTGTATACAAATCAAGAAAAAAAAAGATGAAAATACGCAATCCCCTATTACAGTAAAAACTGGGGTATTAAATCAAGGATCAGATTTAACGCCCGATATAACAAAATCGGAAATCAAAGAGGTTATGAAGAAAATGAAAAATAATCGAACCCCAGGCGAAGATGGAATAGTATCAGAAGCACTAAAAATTGGAGAAAATATACTACTTGAAAAAATTAAACTACTTTTCAACATCTGCCTTCACAACGCCAATATTCCAACAGACTGGAACAACGCTACTATGATTCTATTACACAAAGCAGGAGACGAAGCAAATTTAGACAACTACAGACCGATTAGCCTCGTCAGCCATATATACAAGGTGTCTGTGTAACTTGGAACCATATGGGAAACTTTTTTAATATCAATTTTACGAAAAAAAGTCATTCTTTATTAAGTGCTCTGCATAGTCTAAAACCTAAGATGCAATCATCGGATATCAAATTTTGTCAACAGTATACGAGGAATATCAAAAAATATGAATTTCGCTCAAGAGCAAACCACCTTTATATTTCAAAATATCAAAAAATTTTATAATGAAAAGTTATTTGTAATGAAAAACTATATTCAAATATGCAATAACAGCCTTCTACTTGAAAAAAAAGTTCTGAAATTTTCCTAAATTACCGATTCCGAACATCATTTTTATTTATTAGACATGTAATAATTCTTTTATTAATAATTTTAGGAAAAAAGTTATTCTTCATAAAAATCTGTGCATGGTCTAAACCTCAAGATGCAACCATCAGTTATCCAAGTTTGTTAATTTTATAGGAGGTGTGTCAAATAATATGAATTTAGAAAGAATTTTAGAATTTAGAAACAATTCATATTATTTGACACACCTCGTATAAAATTAACAAACTTGGATAACTGATGTTTGCATCTTGAGGTTTAGACCATGCACAGATTTTTATGAAGAATAACTTTTTTCCTTAAATTATTAATAAAAGAGTTATTACATGTCTAATAAATAAAAATGATGTTCGGAATCGGTAATTTATGAAAATTTCAGAACTTTTTTTTTTCAAGTAGAATGCTGGTATTGCATATTTGAATATGGTTTTTAATTACAAATAACTTTTCATAATAAATTTTTTTGATATTTTGAAATATAAAGGTAGTTTGCTCTTGAGCGAAATTCATATTTTTTTATATACCTCGTATACTGTTGACAAAATTTGATATCTGATGATTGCATCTTAGGTTTTAGACTATGCAGAGCACTTTATAAAAAATGACTTTTTTTCGTAAAATTGATATTAAAAAATTTTCCCATATGGTTCCAAGTTACGCAGACACCCTGTATAAGTTATTTACGCAAATAATAGTTAATATAATGGAAAGAGAGTTAGAGACTTATAAACCAAGAGAACATGCAGGATTCGGAAAAAGTTACGGAACAAATGACCATCTACAAAGTATAAAAACCCTAATAGAGAAAGTAGTGAAATACAATAAACCTCTAGTTCTGGATTTTATCGATTGTCACAAAGCCTTTGACACCGTTGAGCTTAGCAAAATATTACAGGCGCTTAAAGAATTCAGACTAGATTATAGGTACACAAAATTATTATACAAAATATATTTACATGCAACAACCACTGTCAAATTACATACTAAGAGTAATCGCATAAAAATAGAACGGGGGGTTAGTCAAGGGGACCCAATGTCAACTAAAGTTTTTACTCCTACTCTCTTAGAGCATGCTTTCAAGAGTTTGGATTGGATGACAAAGGGAATCAAAATAGATGGAGAATACCTAAACAACTTACGTTTCGCCGATGATATAGTCATAGTAGCTAAGGATCTAGGTATGGCAAGAAAGATGGCACAGGAACTCGTTGTGGCTACAGAAAATGTATATAGGTTTAAATATAAACATCTCGAAAACAAAAATAGTGACAAATTTGGTACCCAACCAGAACATCAGTATTGGTGGGAAGGAAATAGAACCCGTAGATAGATAAAAATACCTGGGACATGAAATTACGATTTGCCGGGATAACCAGACTCATGAACTGTAGAGAAGAGTCCGTCTTGGGTAGGCAGCATTTGGAAAACTGAGAGAAACATTTAAAAGTGAATTGCCCACATGCCTAAAGAGAAAGGTATTTGATCAGAGCGTCCTCCCAGTCTTGACGTACGGATCAGAAACACTTACCTTAACTAAAGCCTCGGCTACCAAATTAAGAGTCACGCAGAGAAGAATGGAGCGGTCATTATTAGGAATAACTCTGCGAGACATAATCAAAAACGAAGAAATCAGGAGTAGAATAAAGGTAACTGACGTCATCGAAAGGATAGCCAGGTTTAAGTAGAGATGGGCAGGACACATAGCCAGAATGACAGATGGGCGATGAACAAAGAGGTTATTGGAATGGAGGCCAAGAGAAGACAAGAGAAGCGTCGGTCGACCGCCTAAAAGATTGACTGAAGACTTAAGAAAGCCAAATAAAAACTGGATGAGAGCGGCGCAGGATAGACGGGGTTGGAAACGAGGGGAGGAGGCCTATGCTCAGCAGTGGACCTTTGAGGATGGATGATGTATATAAATATCCTAAATATATTTACTTTTGTTTTAACCTGTGTTTAATTGAGTCTGTCGTCCTAAAAAGCTACCCGTCACAATTGCTGCTTTGTAAATTTTTAGTTTAGTATTCAGAGTAAGCTTCTTATCTTAAGGAACTTGTTGTATTTTCAGTAGGTTCTATTTCCTGCCTGGATTTTTTCATGGATTACTATGCTTCTATCATTGGTTCCGTTAACTGCAACCCCAGGCTATTTAAAGTGTTCTACATTTCATATTCACCAATATTTAAATATGTTTCATTAATTCTTGAGCATAGTAGGTATTTTGTTTTGTTTTGATTTATTGCTAAACACCTTTTAGATGCTTCCTTATATCACTTCGCTGATAATTCCTTTATTCTGTATAGGTTTCTGCTAATTAACAACCACAAACCATCTATCACATCACAGAACAGTGTCCCACAAGATCATATCATGGCATCAGGATTTCTTGATGGCGACTTCAGAGTCGATAGAATATGTAAATAAGTTAGTTGTACGTTTGTGAACCTATTGTCTTATACAAAATATATGTAAATGTAAATGTGTCAATATCTTCAGCATACCCCACACGTTGTTAAGTCGCTGTTATAATAATTGTACCTTTTTTGTAAAATAAAGTTTGTTTAAAAAATAAAGGTAGAGACCTACCTGCGCTACTAGTAGGTACTATGGGATCCCAATAATGGCAGCAGTATGTCTTTACCTACTCCTACTCTCTCTAATTAAAACAAAACGTTGGAAATACCGGTAATTCCAAGTTTTCGTGCTAATTTTCATTATAGCCGTAGAAAGTTCTATTCCGTTTATCTCATTACGGAATTAGTTAGTGAAAATATACAGTCCTCAGACTAAATTAAGCATTCAGAGTCAGAAATATTAGGTCAGCGGTAGTTAATTGTGAGTGGCCGTAGTTTGCGGTACATGGGTTGTTGTTGATATTCGTTTAAGACCTTCAGTTAATATTTAATATTTCCGCATCTACTAGTTGCGTTCGAAAATTACGACGCATTCCCTAAGGGAGTTAGGTATCAAAACGGTTCGTTTGTAGCCGCTTATTTTTTTATATGTATACAACGAGTCTGCGTAACTTGGAACCATATGGGAAACTTTTTTAATATCAATTTTACCAAAAAAATTATTCTTCATAAAGTGCTCTGCATAGTCTAAAACCTAAGATGCAATCATCAGATATCAAATTTTATCAATAATATACGAGGTATATCCAAAAATATTAATTTCGCTTAAGAGTAAAGTGTCTTTATATTTCACAATATCAAAAATTATTATTAAGAAAAGATGTTTGTAATTAAAAATTATGATATAATATGCATTTACACTCTTCTAATTGAAAAAAAAATTGAAAATTTTTCTTTAAATTACGGATAGCGAACGAACATCACTTTTATTTAAGATAACTCCGTTATTATCAATTTTGCGAAAAAAAGTTAGTCTTTATAAAAATGTCTGAATAGTCAAAAAACTAAGATATCAATTTATTTCAATTTTATACGAGGTATGTCAAAAAATAAGAATTTCGCTCAAGAGTAAAATACCTTTATATTTCACAATATTTCAACTAGAAGGATGCAATTGCATATTGAAACATAGTTTTTAATTCTGAACAACTTTTTATAATAACAAATTTCAATATTGTGAAAAATAAAGGTACTTTACTCTACAGCGAAATTCATGTTTTTTGACATACCTCGTATAAAATTGACATTTAATATCTTATAATTTTATCTTAGTTGTCAGACTGTGCAAAACGTTTTATAAAGAATAATTTTTTTCGTAAAATTAATAATAACAGAGCTATCATAAATAAAAATGATGTTGGGTGTCTGTGATTTGAGGAAAATTTTCAATTTTTTTTTAATTAGAAGAGTGTAAATGCAGATTATAACATAATTTTCAATTATAAACAACTTTTCGCAATGACAATTTTCGACATTGTGAAATATAAAGGTAATTTACTCTTGAGCGAAATTCATATTTTTTGACATCTCGTATACTGTTGATAAAATTTGATATCTGATGATTGCGTCTTTGGTTTCAGACTATGCAGAGCACTTTATAAAGAATACATTTTTTTCGTAAAATTGATGTTAAAAAAGTTTTCCATATGATTCCAAGTTACGCAGACACCCTGTATATATATTATATTTTATAATATCGGTTCACAACGTTCTTCGACGTCTTCCGATTTCCAATCTCCATCTCGTTCTGTTTTCCATAGATCGTCCTCGAGTTCTCCGTCCCTGATTTCTCTATCAACTCTTCTCTCCAACTTCTTCTGGGCCTTCCTGGTCTGCACCTTCCTCTTGGTTGCCATTCGAGGATCTGTCTTGGTATTCTATTCTCCGGCATTCTCCTTACGTGTCCGTACCATCTGAGTTGTTTCGTCCTGATGTCGTCCGCAATAGTATGTGTAACCCCCATGATTTCTCGAACTCTCTTATTTGTTATTCTGTCGTGTCTAGATATTCCCGCCAAACGGCGCCAGAAGTTTATTTCTGTTGCTCTAAACATTTTCTCTGTTTTGTCTTTTAGGGGCCAAACTTCGTATCTATGTTGTGTTGCTTTTTATTATGGTGTTATAAATTCTTCTTTTATTTTCCTTAGAGATATTTTTATCCCACAGTAAGCTGCTCAGTAAGGATATGCCTTTCCTTCCCTGTATATTTCGTTCCTTAATAGCTGCATCTAATTTTCCGTCTGAGTGATCTTTACTCCCAGGTATTTGTAGTCTTCACATAATTTTATTTCTTAATTTTCCTCTACTCGGAGGCTACGTTGGTCTCCTCGATACTTATTTATTCAGTTTTCCCCATATTCACTTCTAAACCCCACTCTGTAAACTCTTCTAATAGTTTTCGCACCATGCAACTAAGATCTTCAGAGTCCTGTGCGATGATCACCTGGTCATCCAGAAAGCACAGCTTGTACAAAGTTGAGTCCGTTAGTGGTATGCCCATATTCGTACATTTTTTCTTCTGCTGCTTCGAGGTATATTTTGAATATTGTTGGTGAGATACAGCATCCTTGCCTTAGTCCTTTAGTTACTGTGAATCCAGGTGTTATTAGATTTCCCGTTTTAATCCTCGTTGTTTTTTTTTGTAGTACAACGTTTTTACGGCTTTAACCAATTCTATATTTACATTTGTTTTCTCCAGTGCCTCCCATAATTTAACCAGCGGGACACTATCATAATACGCTTTTCTAAGGTCTACAAACATCAGATGGACTTCTTGTCCACGAGCAGCTTTCTTTTCAATTATCTGAGTAATGGAGAAAACATGATCTATTGTAGATCGACATGCGCAAAAACCAGCCTGTTCTTCCGCTTCCATATCATGGTATTCTTCTTTTATTCGATTTTTAATAAGTTTACCATATATTCTGCTGATACTATTATTAGTGACTGCAATTTCTCTATAGCTTTCAGGTTTGATTTATCTCCCTTTTTATGGATAGTTCTCAGATGTGACTCTTTCCATTCTTCAGGTATTTCATGGATATTTAAGCATTCCTGGAAAAGCCTATTTTTTATTTTTAAACAGTTACCATACCATAATTGGTAATTTACGAAATATTTAAATAGGCTAAGCAGTGCCGTTCAATGCATTTCAATGAAGCGTACTGCATTCGATTTGTACCAGCCTTATAGTCGAAGTAATGAAGCTTAAAATAGGACAAAGCCTCGCAATTTTTACAGAATGGATCGATTTGCTTGAAAATTTACGAATAAGTAGTGGATAGTCCAAGGATCAAAATCTATATGATGCCGAAAGGTGCTATTACCATGGTGGTGGTTGCCACCCCATCTCGGGGGTGGAAATTTTTTATTATATTTTGACCGCAAAAGTTGCTAAAACCCTTCATTCTACGCAAAAAATTTTCTATACATGTTTTTGATCAAATTAGTTTTCGATTTATTCGCTATCGAAAGTGTTAGTTTTATATCGAAAAAATCAATGTTTTTAATAAGTTTTCTCCTAATAGCTCCAAAAGTTTTCGTTTTATCAAAACAACTTTATTTAACAAAAATGTACCTTTTAAAAAAATAAACAAAACGTTTTTTTTTTTATTTTGTTTAAGACCAATAGTAATCGAGCTATACTTTATTATATGTTAGCTCTTCTTCGTCAAATAAATGTTAAATATTGTAGTTTCAAAGTTAAAACACGGGAAAACTATGCATTTTTCGAGGATAACTTGTTAAAACTAATTTAAAGTGCTTAAAATATTTATTTTCAGAAATAAAAAAATCTCTAGCTCAAAAATTTACTGACTTATGATGAAAAGAATGTCAGTCCCTATTTTTTTCAACGAAATAGTGATGGGAAGCAACCTCCTAATCACCACTCTTATTAAAATTATTCATTGAGCTTATTTGGTCTTCTTTATTTATGTATTATTAATTTGTTCTAGAAGATGAACCGGCTTAAAATGATAAGTTTTAAAAGAAAATGGAGTAAAAGCGAACAACGAATTTCTGTAGTTTAGTATAACATGCTTTTTCTTCAGAATAGCAAGATTAGCATCAGAGATACGAAAAAATGTTTAAATATGAGATTGTAGTTTATGTAATTCCCAAGAAACTGGTTTGCAAAAAATTTTTCTACGGCAAAAGTTGAGTGAGCTATTGACAATTAAAACTTGTAAGAACATGCAAAAACCACCTTTACCAACCCATTCAAAGTCACTTCTTTTTGCGACTGAGGATTTTAAAAAGATTTACTATTAATATGCTTATAAATCTTGTAAAAACCTACAACATTTTTTTTATCAAACTTTCTAAGATAAAAAATAAAATGTTATGGTTAAAAAATCAATATATTTTTTTGAAAAAAAAAAGGAGAAATCCAATTTGAAGCAAAATAATATAAGTTAGCGGTATGTTTAGCCATTGGCCTTATTTATTCTTCGTTATTTATGTATTATTAATAAATTCGAGAAGTTTGACTTGCTAATAATGATTAGTTTAAAAAAAAAACTGGTGTTAAAAGCGAATCACGAATTTTTGTAGATTGATAAAAATGCCATTTTCTTCCGAATGGAAAGATTAGCATCAGAGATATGAAAAAATATTTCAATATGAAATTGTAGGTTTTTTAATTCCCAACATTTTGGCTTGAAAAATTTTTTTCTACGGCAAATCTTAAATTTTTCTTAAATGAGTATGATCGAAAAACATTGATTTTTTGGATATAAAACTAACACTTTCGATAGCGAATAAATCGAAAACTACTAATTTGATCAAAAAAATTTGTAGGACGTTTTTGCTTAAAATGAATGTTTTTAGCAACTTTTGCGGTCAAAATACAATAAAAAATTTGCACCCTCGAGATGGGGTGGCAACCACCCCCATGGTAAAAGCTCCTTTCGCCATCATATAGATTTTGATCCTTGGACTATCCATTACTTATTCTCAAATTTTCAAGGAAATCGATCCATTCTGTAAAAATTGCTAGGTGAAAAGCTTCGGTTCCTGGACTATTAGATTCATTCATTCATTATTTGTAGATTCAAGCCATGATGACGAAATAAAAACTGCACTACTGAACAAGCAAAATGCATATTCCGTAGTGCATTTCAAAGTGATGAAACAATTTAAATTTTTAATAAATCGAGGGTTATTGGTCTCGCTAAATACAAATGTCATGACTACGATAATCTCCTATAGTGCATTTCACGTTAAGAATAGAACATTGCGGAGATAGCTCCATGCATTTCTTATGAACGATACAAGCACACCGATGCCATGCCGTGAGCGAGAGGTTTGGCAATACTGATCTCCGTAAGCGTAACGTTCTATCCTTAACGTGAAATAAACCATAGCACGAGACACTTAATATCCAGAAATAGGCCTTCTCTGGGTTTTATAAAAGTTCGATACAAAATCAATGCAACCTCGTTACACGAGAATTTTTGCAAATAAACATTTTTTTTCTGTTTTTGGATAACAGTAAAATGTATTTCGAATTCAATGAATTATATTCTTCTTTTTGTTTGAATTATTAAATTAAAATAATATTTTGGGCACCCTGTATAAATATTTATGTTAATACATATATTAGTGAATAGAGCATTGAATAACCTTTAGAATGAGTTTTCACAGGACCCCTATCCTCATTAAAAAAGTCATCGATTACGTCATGACGCCTAGATGAATAACGTCACTAGTATTACATATACGCCAAAAATTATAATTTAAAAATATAAATCGATCTGTTTCGGTATTCACAGGCTTGGTGATCGGTTCTATGAGCATTTTCGGCCTTAATGTGGTAGGTCGCTAGCCTCACCCTCGAACCCTCCTCCTTTATCCGGACTTGGGACCGGCAACCCGTTGCTGAGCTATTCAGTCCACCCAACAGCGGGCAGGCGGAGACAGAATACCGAACGACAGAATAAGAGATCTCCGTAACATACAAGACATAATACGGTGGGGAAGACAAAGAAGACGAGAGTGGAATCAGCATGTGATGAGAAAGTGACATAATGAAAAAAATATTTATATTAACGGAAGAATGTGCGAACAAGTGCTGATAATATAGTAACCCATTTGTCAGAAATAAAAGGTGAAGCTAGGTACAAAAAAACGACAGTGAAAAAATTGAGTGCGTTTTTCACAAATGAGATTTTATATAATTGTTTTTATTCTCTTTGGTATTTTGCTATCGATTAAGACAGCGTTTCTCAACGTTTTACCATTTGCGCCCCAATTTTCCATAATTATTTTCACCGCGCCCCCCCCCCCCCTCGTTCAGTAACAATATATCTATGCAATAATAATATACCTTGAGCAGCATGAAACCTAATAAACTAAAAAGACATTGGGAAACGCTTCATAGTGAGTACATTAACAAACTCCGAGAATTCTTCGAGTTAAAATTAAAATGGCGTGAAAAGCAAAAATTAGTTTTAATAAAAACTTTGACTGTGAATGAAATAGCTTTACTTGCCTCTTATAAAGTCTGATAAAAAATAGCCAGATCTAAAAAGTCTACCACTATTGGTGAAGATCTTATATTACCAACTGCAATCAAAATTGTAGAAACTGTGTTTGCAGATAATTTTGCTAAAAAATTGGGGTGTATACCTCTATCAAATGATACTGTTGCCCGCCGAATTGGTGATATAACTGCATATGTACAGGATCAGCTAATCAGGAAGTTGCGTGAAAAGCTGTTTTCGATTCAGCTTGATGAGGCAACAGTAGCAATAAATATGCTCATTTTATTGCCTACGTTCGATTTTGTGATGGCAGATCAGTAGTAGAACTACTTTTCTGCAAACCAATAGAATTGATTGCAAAGTCGCTTGAATTATTTGCTATGTTAAATGATTATATAAATGAAGCAAAAATAGAGACACTGACTGTATGATCAACAGAAAAGCTCTGGCTTGAATATTGTGCTAACTACGGTTGTAACAATAGTTAATTATCTACATAAAAATGAGACCTTTGAAAACTAGAATTTTTCTGTACTTTGCAAAGACATGGATGCAGTACATTCAGCATTATTATTTTATTGTGAGGCAAGCTGGTTATTACGTGGGAAATTTTTACAACGTGTTTTGAATTAAGACATGAAATCGCCATTTTTCTAGAAGAAAAAAAGAGGTCGCAAGCCTAGATGTTTCACGATGGTTTATTTTTGATGAAATTGAGTTACTTGGTTGATATATTCGAGAAACCAAATATTTTGAACTTACAACTTCAAAGGGCCAATACACACATATAATTGATACGAATGATAAAGTTACCGCTTTCTGTAGAAAATTGAAATTGTGGAGCAGAAATTTAAAGCAAAAAACCTAGAAATATTTGAAAATGTGGATGAATGTTTTAAAACTTACCAGGCTGAAGAACAACACGTGAAAGTTGTTTTTGTAACCATTGAAAGTGATTTAGCAATGCTGACAAAAAATTTTAAAAGATATTTTTTTGCCGACGACCAATTAATACGTACCTAATAGTTATGAGTGGGTCGGGAATCCGTTCCAAATTAGACCCGAAGAGCTCTCTACTGCAGAAGAAGAAACCTTCATAGACTTCACATCAAATGCCCAAATCAAGAAACAGTTTAATATTAGAGCCCTCTTTGAATTTTCGGCAGGGGTAAATGATGAGTTTTCTTCACTGAAAATCAGAGCGTTCCGTATACTATTACCGTTTTCACCATCCTACCTTTGCGAAACAGGATTTTCCGCGATGGCTGCTTTAAAGACCAAATATAAATCGCAGCTAAATATAGAGAAAGAACTGAGAGCGTCTATTTCTAATATTACATCCTGTTTCGATAAGCTTTGCTCTGCAAAACAGGCCCAAGGAAGTCACTAATTTACATTAAAGTTGTTGATTTAGTATTCAGTGCTCATAACTATGTATAGCTCCTTGTTCATGGGTATTTTATTTTTTTGTTTGTCAGAATTTTGTTTTGCTTTGATTTTAGTAAATTAGTCAATGTTTTAGGTGTTTTTTTATATTTTCACGCCCCCCCATTGCTAAAAGCGCGCCCCCCTAGGGGGGCGCGCCCCACAGGTTGAGAATCACTGGATTAAGAGGCTTAATAAATTAAAACTAGGTGTCATTCTTGTTTAATTTCGCTCCTTCAAGGAGTAAACACAACTCTAAGCTTGAAAGTGTGTCAATGGAAATATTTTTTATTTCAGTCTCTGTGACGGATGTTAGCTTTAATGTTCATAAAACCTATGTTAGTTGCTGAAGATTAAAAGGTGGCGAGATAGCTGACAGTCAACATGACAACTACGAATACAAGCTCAAAATCGGTTAAGAAGAGGCCAAGAGGCCTAATGTAAGAAGAAGAAGAAGAAAAAGAAGAAAAAGAAAAAAAAGGAAGAAGAAGAACAAGAAGAAGTTCTGTTCCAACTTAAACGTCCTCACTGTATCTGTATAGTTTTATTTATAATTTATAAGTAAATAAACATTTACATTTTTATAACGGCACTTACCTTGTTGACTCCACTAATTTCACGTGTAAGACGATTTTTCATTTGACTTAGAGAAAAATTAGTTCAACCTCAGTATAAAATATTCGCTTAAAAAATATTAAACCAACAATATATTTTTGTGCAAATGTGACTTTTTTTCTTATTAACACACCAGTTTTCTTCATTTAAAATTGAAATTTTTTCATTTTTACAAACCTACAAAAATCTGCAGCCCTTTAAGCACAAAGATTATTAAAATATTCTTTTGTTTAAAAATTAACCGTAATCTGGGAACAATTTTATTTTATTTTAACTACAACTGCTTTAAAATTTATTCCGTAACCTAGACTCTATCCGCAAGCCTTTGCGGCATTTTCTTTTCAATTAATCGCCATTATGCAACCCCTGTTCTTGCCAGTCGGGGCGAAATGTCAAAAAACAAACAAGTAAATTTAGTAGAAGTAGTTTTAAAAAGCGTCACTCAAAGTGACTGTTGTGTACATTCGCTAACAACTTGCAAATTCTCTTTTAGGCTACAAACTTCAGCGCTAATTGTTAAGTCAATTTTAATTTCCCGTGACTAAATTAAGGGTGGTAGTACAGCTAGTAGAGCTACCAATACTTGTACGTCCGATACTGAGTGTAGGGATATTTGAATTAGTCTGGCTCAAATGGAAAATAAGGATTGCAAACTACAAATTTATTGACAGTAGTGTTTATCACAGAGATATCTAAAAAAAAAAACAGCAAAAATTTAACCCAAAGCTCTGTTCTCTAAAATGTTTAGGCATGTTTAAATCATAGACAAATTATCGAAAAAGGCAATTTTTTTAATTGAGGGGGCCAGACGTAAAAGGGTTAAGTGCAGTTTTTTAGGGCAGTCAATGAGAGCAAGAACAGGTTATTACCTTCGAATTCTATCCTACTGCATGGATTTTAATGAAATTTTAGGAATAGCATGAAAATATCTCCTTATTCAAAGTCTACCGTATGCCGATGTGTGCTTTTGTATTGGGGGCAGTTCCCACCCCTTCTCGAGGGTGGAAAATTTTTTGGTTAAACAACTACGCAAGTTGCTAGAGAACTTAATTCTAAGCAAAAACTGTTCTACAATTTTTTTTCGATAACTCTTTCGAAAATTCTTATTCGTGGTTAAAAATTTGCCACTTTCATTGAAATATAACACCTTTCCAAACGGTTTTTTGCGAATACCTTAAAAACAATGCATCTAACTAAAAAATATATATATAAAACATTTTTGTAGCTCATAAAATATTAAAGAGATTTGTTCCTCCTTCAATCTTCTAGTTATAACACAAAAAGAGATATGGTAGGTCAAAAGAGTTTGTTTTTTTGGTGCATGCTCAAATCAGTGTATTTAACTTGAAATAACAGAGAAACGGTCGATTTTAGGTGTATAATGCTACCAATACCTTTTATTATTCTTGAAGAGTCCTTTCAAATCTGGAATATTAAATGTCGATTACATTCAAACTAAGCGAGATATGCTGCAAGAAATTGATGACTAACGAATTTTAAGAAAAAAATTGAGAAGTGTATTTAACCCCTCATCCACAAGAATTTAAATGCATCGATTTCCTTCTACAATACATTTTACTACAGTGTTATTTTTATGTTGAGAAAGTTGAGCGGGTTTAAAATGAATGGTTTTTGAAAAAAATAAGATCCAATTATAGAGCGCATGTTTAAATTTTCTTAAAAATCTTCCTTTTTCTCCATGTAACTTGAAAATAATAAGATATACTGTTATAAAAAATAAAATCAAGATATTTATCTATAAGAAACCTAAATTATTGTATGGCATCTTTTTTGGCATCTCTTATCATTTTCGAGTTACATGGAGAAATAGGAAGATTTTTAAGAACATTTAAAAATGCGCTCTATAATTTGATCTTATTTTTTTCCAAAACCATTTATTTTAAACCCACCCAACTTTTTGAACATAAAAAGAACACTATAGCTAAATGTATTGTAGAAGGAAAACGATGGATTTAAATTCTTGTGGATGAGGGGTTAAATATAGTTCCTATTTTTTTCTTATAGTACGTTATTCATTAAATTTTTATAGTTTATCTCGCATAGTTTGAATGTAATGGACATTTATTATTGCTTAATTTATAGGTCTTTTCCAGCGCAACAAAAGTTATTGGTCAACAATCATTTTTCACCTAAAATCGCCCGTTACTCTGTTATTTCAAGTTAAATACACTGATTTGAGCATGCACCAAGAAAACAAGTTTTTTTCACTTACCATATCCCTTTTTGTGTTATAACTAGAAGTTTTGTAAAGGAAAGAGTCTATTTGTTACTTTATAAGCTACAAAAATGTTTTATATAGTTTTTTTAGTTAGATGCATAGTTTTTAAGGTATTCGCCAAAAAACCGTTTGAAAAGGTGTTATGTTTCAATGAAAATGGCCAATTTTCAACCAGGAATAATTCAAAAAGTATTAAGTTTTCGAAAAACAATTATAGAACAGTTTTTGCTTAATAATAGGTTCTCTAGCAACTTCCGTAGTTATTTAAGCAAAAAATTTTCCACCCTCGAGAAGGGGAGGTAACCGCCCCCAAAACAAAAGCACACATCGGTATAGGGTAGACTTTGGTTCTTGGGCTATTCCCTACTTACTGTGAAAATATCACGTAAATCGATATAGTAGGATGGAATTCGGAGCCACATACCTTCATTGACTGCCCTATTTATAGTTCTGAGATAATCAGCTTCAAAGTTGTTTGAGTTTTATAAATTCTAGGAGTCATTGAACTAAAATATGTCCAGTGTACAATGTACTATAAAAAGATAAAAATATAAGAGTATATTATTACTTTTACTATATCGTTCCTTTTTTCAATTATTAAAAAAATGTACTTGAATCAGTACATGGTGTTGATAAATGTTACTGGTAAAACGGTTCAAGTGCAGATGTTAACTACATATTACTAATCACTTTTGTCCCAGCTGTTACCCACAGTATAACTACAACTGACACGTTGCATAATACTTAATTAGTCTTCGAAATTGGTCACAAATCTAATATTTATTTACTTGAAACTAATCCGGTTTAACATGTGTTTACACATTACAGAATACTAAAAATAGTTTTGTTGTAAAATTGTTTAAGCGCACTTAAACCCGTTTATTACTATTTATTTTTACAGAATACTAAAAATAGTATTGTGGTAAAATGGTTCAAGCGCACGGTTAAACTTGTTTACTACCAAAGTAAACTGCAATAATTTGTTTTCAGTGAACTAAATGTAATGGCGATAGATGGCGACTCTAGGGCAAAATATGCTTAAATCGTTTCACAACCAAGTTCTAATACCATTTAAGTATGCGAATATGTACTAAAAGTAAAATTTTAAAAAAGTGCACTTAAACCCTTTTACTTCTAACCCCTCAATTATTAGTGAAAAATTTACCTAAACAGTTAAACAGCTATTAATCCAGCGCTTTACAAGTTGAACTTTGCCTTTTTTTTAAAGAGGAATAACGCATTTAATAAAAACATTTTTAGTATGTCAGAAAACATTATTGTAATTTTACGAAAAAACCTTCTTCTTCTCATACTTGTTGGAGATCTGTCGATCTGTTAATTCTGACATTGAAGTATTTCTTGAGAGGTAGACTGCCAGCTGTCTCTCCATCTTTTTGGTGGTCTCCTCGGTGGACGCTTGCCAGCTGGTTTTCCTTCTAGCGCAATTTTTGGTAATATTGTGCTCCTCCATTTTTTTTTACATGACTGAACCATTCTCTTTGCCTTAGCCTACCCCATATGACTATATCTTGCACGCCACATTGTTCCCTGATGATGTTGTTTCGTATTCTATCTCTTCCTATCTTCCCTGCTATTGCCCTTATTGTCTTCATTTCGGCTGTTCGTGGCATGCTTTTGGTTTTATTGGTGTCTTCTCTTGATTCAATGCAATAGGCATAACAGATCTGATGCAAGTTTTATAAATTCTAACTTTGCTGTCCATTCTCATATTAGTGCTGTCGCCAGGGAGCAAAACGGCCTCCTTTATTCAGATGGACTTACTTAAATTTTTTTTATGTATTTTGACCCGTATATTACGAGATTTTGGGGACAGTTGATCCGGATGTGGATAAGTTTGTTATAAACAAAGAACTTGAGGAATTACATAACAGCGATTTTTCACAAAACAAAACATTTTTTTGTATGTTTTGGGTCATTCGAAGCAAAAAAATGTTCTTTCTTTTTAAAAGTGTTTTCAAGGTAAAGATAATCTGCTGCAAAGATTAGTCTACAGACTTAAGATAAGAGCAAAATAATTCAATATGACAATTTCATTTTAGAAAACTAAAACAATACGGAACCAATCAGATGTAAAATAGAAATTGATGGTATTATTATGGAACATCCCATGAAAACAAAATACCTTGAAATTACATTGTTAAGCTACGGAGACATGGACAAAGAAGTGAGAAATTAAGTCCAAAATTATACCGCCAGGATGTCTTAATAACACCACAATATACAGGGTGTAAAAAAATACAGGTCATAAATGTAATCATATATTCTGGGACCAAAAATAAAAACAATGCCAGATGTCAATTGTCAATAAAAAATCTCTAATAGTTTTCGATATATTCGAAAAAATCCATTTTCATTTTGTAACTTCAAAGAGCTGTAACTTTTTTTATGTGCATATTTGTACTAAGGTAAATTAGGTTTATTCGAACTATTTTTGGTCTCAGAATATGTGATTTTATTTATGACCTCATTTATGTATTTTCGTTACACCCGTATATAGTATAGAGGCTCCACAGTGAAACCACTCCTCTGTCGGCGCTTTGATCTCAAGAAGTAATACCGGCAGTACGCAAATGGTAATTCCCCAGTGGTGGATGCAGGTTTTCCCTGTTAAAATCCGTACGTTTCAATGCGAGAGTGGGGCAAAAGCGACTAAGAACATTGCGCGGTCGCCATGCGTGACTACAGATTTTACTTCCAATTTTTCGGAGAGTGGCTCTACTGTCCCTCTTTATACTGTGATTACACTATATGCCGAAACCGAATTACCACTGACATGAAGTCAAGAATTTATAAAGTCAGTGTAAGACCAATAATGACATACGTATCAGAAACTACACCAGAGACAGCTACAAAACAAAGACTACTGGAAACGGCAATGTAACTTACAGTATATAAAGTAATGGATATTATCTCTAATATGGAATGGATAATGGATGAAATATCACTAATGGTAACTCCGGGTTACGATCTTGTAACCAGTTATTGTCGACCTATCCATGAGCATGGCGGATCGGTTTTGTATGTGAAATATGGGTATAAATATCAGATCATCAATGTGTGCCAGTTAGCTGTGGAGATGCATTATGAGTGCAGTGCGGTAAAAATAATATTTTGTGAAAGAAAAGTTGCAGTCATCAGTATCTACAGGCCTCCCAGTGGACACTTTTATTTGTTTTTGAAGCAGTTTTCCTATACGATTGAACTCTGTAATAGGTATGTTGACGATATTTTTATATGCGGTGACTTAAACATTGATTATTTACAAAATAGTTTATTTAAAATTCTTTTTAACGATGTTCTAATGAGCTACAATCTTAGCATAACCTCTATGGTTCCCACAAGAGTAGCGACAAATTGTTTGAACCAAACTTCTATCAGTAAGATTGATTATATTATAACCAATACAGCTAATATACCTCAATGCAATTCTAATGTTTTTGAAGCGCATTTAAGTGACCATAGAGCAATTAGTTTGGAATTTGTAGTAGACATAAATAGTAGCTGTACTAAATCGAATAACCAGCCTAATTATAAATATTTTAGAGACTTGTCTGACAACAACCTTAAACAAATTTCTTCTGTGCTATCTGTAACTGATTTTGACGATATTTATTTAACCGATAATGTTGATAAATCCTTTGAAAATTTTATAAATAGTTTAATATATGTGTTAGATTATTGCTGTCCAGTAAAACGGTATAATATCAGTAAGCAGACTTGCAATAAAAAATGGATTACTCCGGAAGTTAAGCAGTCTAGTGTTCATTTAAAAAATGCTTACTGGCTTAATAAAGAACTAAAAGATGCCAATTCTCTTGCAAATTATAAAAAAATTAAGAAAGACTACGCGGAACTATTACAAAAATCTAAATTAAAATTCCATGATAAATTGATAAATAATTCAAGTAATAAAAATAAAACTGTATGGAATCTTGTTAACAAGGAAACTGGCAGGAAGTCTATCCAAAGAAACATAGCATTAAATATAGATGGTGAAAACTATACTGATTCTAAGCAGTTGTCTAAAGTTTTTTGTGATTATTTTGCTACAGTAACCGAAGAGAAACTGTCAAATCATTTTGGGAATTCTCGATCTAATAGTTGCACATCTTCTACTATTCTTAAAAACAGTTTTTTCTTTAGACCTGTTGTTGGTAATGAGGTAATGAATGTGATCAATAATTTAAAAAATAAAAAAAGCACTGGACCTGATTCTATCTCGATAAGAGTATTAAAGGCTATGTCATCTGATATAATAAACCACATTGCATATTTGATAAATTTATCAATAGGTAAAGGAGTCTTTCCAAGTATTCTAAAAAAAGCAATCGTTATTCCTATTTACAAAAAAGACGATTAGGAAGACATTTCAAATTATAGACCTATTTCCTTATTGTGTGTACTTTCCAAAGTATTTGAGAGAATTGTGTATAACCGTATGTCTGAGTTTTTGGGTAGATTTAAAATTGTAAGTGATTGTCAACATGGCTTCGTTACTGGTAGATCCACTCAGTCTGCTGCCTGCAGATTTTGTGAAAGGGTCTACAGATCTTTGGATGCAGGTGAATATGTGGCAGGTCTCTTTTTTGATCTAACCCGTGCCTTTGATTGTCTTGATAGCGGTTTTGTTAGCAATAAATTGTATAATATTGGTTTTAGAGGTATATTTTTAGATTGGCTAATCAATTATCTATCAGATAGGATAATATGTGTTAAAATCAATAAATCTATTTCGGAGGAACGTTTTATTAATCTGGGAGTTCCACAGGGCTCTGTATTAGGACCCCTAATTTTTTTGTTGTTTATTAACGATGCATCTAACCAGTTTGATGCTTTGGACCTGACGTTATTTGCAGATGATACTTCTCTTGTGGTCTCAGCACAGACCTATGAGAAATTGGCATCTACTTGCAATAGTTTTTTAGCTCGATTTAATGACTGGTGTCGATCTAATAACCTAATTTTAAATGTAGACAAAACAAAAGTAATATATTTTAATAACTTAAATTCTGTAAATCCTGTACTACACCTAAGTTTTAACAATGTACTACTGGATTCCTCAAATCATACAAAATTTTTAGGTATCCATCTCGACTCAAAATTAAAATGGTCAGTTCACATAGACATGCTCAGTAAGTCCCTTAATAAGTCGTACTATGCATTATCCCGTATTAAAAATATTATGCCCATCTCTGCGCTGTTAAATGTATACTATAGCCTTGTTTATAGTGGACTTTGTTACAACATAGTTTTATGGGGGAATGCAGTCAACCGTGACAGAATATTTATAACACAAAAACGTATAATACGAAAAATGTTTGGAATTAGACCTCTTGAGAGGTGTAAGCCCATATTTATTAAGAATAATATTTTAAGTTTTACATGTATTTATATCTTCAGAATGTTACTATATGATGTTGATAATATTCATACGTATGACAGAAATTCCAGTTTCCACAATTATTCGACGCGAGGTGGCGATTCGCTGAGTGTACCTGGTCATAGATCGATCGATTAAATTTGAAATATCAGTAAAGTATATGAGCATTAGATTGTTTAACGTTTTACCAAAAAAATATAGAACAATGAATAAATATTTCTTTAAGAAATTCATTAAAAGCTTATTGCTTACCAAATGTTATTATACTGTGAAAGAGTTTGTTTCGGACAGAAATATTACCTGAATGTTATTAATTCTATCTACCTTCAAATGTTTACAAAATTTATAAACGTATTAATTTTATTGTTTGTTTGTTTGTAAAACTAATGACATGTCCTATACATTGTATGTCTTAAAGGATGAATAAATATTATTATTATCCAGATTTAGCCATACGGCTCACACTCCCTCTAAGGGGAAAATTGACTCATCCCAGATACCTACGGTATCAAAAGGATTGAGCTCTGGTGGGACTCTTTCCGTGTTATCGAGCCCTAGGTGACTTGGTATGCAGGTGTATCTCCCAAAAATTTTCGTACACATCTGGCCGTTGCGAGTAGTACTGCTTTCTGCATGGTCTTATAAAGATGTTCATTAAGACCCAGCTTTTTTATGCTTTCGAGGAGGGTCTTCGGAATGACTCCAGTAGTAGACATAATAATCGGTATCGTCTGGGTACTTTGCATTCTCCATTGTCTCCGTATTTGAATTTCCAGATCTCTGTACTTGGCGATCTTTTCAGTAAATTTAGTACGTAGATTATTGTTGTTAGGAATCGCCACATCAATGAGGGTTGTTTGCCTCGTTAATTTATTGACTAATACGAGATCTGGTCTATTATGCGCCACTGTTTGGTCTGTGAGTACAGTGCGGTCCCAGTATAGCTTATTATTATTATTATTATTATTATTATTATTATTAAATAAAAAAAAGAGTGGAATAACGACATAAGCAGAATAAGGGAGAAACGTGTGGTCAAAATAGCAGAAGATAAATCACCAATCGGTAGAAGATGATGGAGTGCCGACCGCGCAAAAGATAGAGCGACAACCTTCCATGGAGGCATTAATCCGCCAATGAACCAGCAGCATTGCTTATAAATTGAAAAAGAAGAAGAAGATATTATCACAATATTCTAAAAGCCGATCCTGCACTGTAATAAAACATTAAAAAGTAAACACATTAGCGCTGTATATATTTCTATGCAATTAAACCTGCAATTTCCTTAAACAAATATTTGAAATAGCAGCGAAATGACCAAAGAAAGTTCGAAAGTTAAATTAGTCGAAACTATTATGGCTCCGGGGAGAAATACCAAAGCTAGCGGCGATAGGCCATAAAAAGGGCACTAAAAAGCCCAGAGCAAGATGTGATGCTAAATGTCGTTAGGTAGGGAATGTACACTCGGGTTTGCCTTTGCGAGTCCCTGATAAGGTTGAGGATAGTTGTTTTTGTAATACCGAGATTACTCTTAGACTGTATTTGGTTTTGTTTCTTTTTTTGGTTGCGTTTCGTGGTTTTTATCTCCGTTTCCTGATATAGACGGAATAATGGTATTGTTTTTCTGCTTTGTTACACTCTAAATATTCCAGGATAAGTATACAGGGATCAGTAGATATAAGATTTAGGTACGTAAAATTGGTGATATAATGAGTGTGAATAGTAATATTACAGCGAAAATATAATTTACAAATTTTCATATTATGTGTTCATATAATTTATTTCATAGAAAGAATAGAATCAATATATCGGTACACTAGTTCTAAAGTATAACAAGTCAGAAATCATTAGTTAGATACGAGAAAGACGTAATGTGTTAAACCAGTTCAGTACAAGCAGTGATCACAGGTTAGTAAGAGCTAAACTAACGATATCGATCGAAAAGGAAAGACTCAAAATGATAAATAAGAAACACCCAAAGAAATGGTCAAAACCAACTAATATTCAGGAGCTTGAAAAATATATTGATATTACATTGAAAGATACAAAAACAGACATTAATATATTGAACAAACAAATAATCACCACAATAAAACAGGCTTAAACTAAATAGTGTCCAACAAATCAAAAGGATGAAAAACTAAGTCAACCTACTAAAACCCTTATAGAACTAAGACGACAGATGAAGAGAGAAAACAGTTCCAGCAAAGGAGCGCTAAATCAAATAAATAAGATGGTCACAAAGGCAATAAGAAAAGACATAAGAAACTACAATGTAGAAAAAACAAAACAAGCAATATGTAGAGCAAAATAAGAACATGGAAGTTTTATAGAGAAGCGTACAAAAAGGAAAAATAGAAATCAACAAACTAAGAAACAGGACTGGAGAAGAAACTACAAATAGAGATGAAATATTAACAATAGTCGAAGAGTTCTACTCAGAGGTATACAAATAAAAAAAAAATGACAATACGCAACTTCCAATTACAGTAAAATCTGGGGTATTAAATCAAGGATCAGATTTAATGCCCGATATAACAAAATCAGAAATCAAAGAGGCTTTGAAGAAAATGAACAATAATCGAACCCCAGGCGAAGATGGAATAGTATCAGAAGCAATAAAAATTGGAGGAAATATACTACTTGAAAACACAACTCTGATATTCACAACGTTAAGAATATAAAACCATTTAAAATTAAATCAAAAACGTTATTTGTTTCAAGTGAGTTACAACTATTTCATTAGTTTTTTCATTAGTTACAGTGTAATGTTATTTGTTTCTTTTTTGTTCTCATATTATTAAGTAATAAAAAATTGTATTGAATGTGAAAAGATTTACTCTGGGCTAATTAGCAAAATACAAGCAAGACCTATTTACCAGAAATTTTATTGTTCGAATCGAATCTTATGGTTTTATATATTAATAATATAGGTATGTAAAGTCTGCAGATAGTATGCTACTTTTTTATAAACAAAATGGCGCCTGAAAATCGTGTTTTTTTTTTATTTTTGCTCTATAACTCCAAAGATTTTAACAAACACCCAAATAAAAATTCACCGTAATTAAATTCTGCATCGAGATTTGATTTTTCCGATTTACTTCGACGAAAATGTTCCCCGGAAAATGCGTGTTTTTCCAACAAAATCTTTAATTTTCAATTAAAATTTTAGATTTTTATTGTTTATTGTTATCAAGTTATTGTTTATCAATAACTAAATAACTTGGTAATATAAAAGCTCTTTTCGTATAGATTACAAAAATTCCAGAAGCCGATGGAAATTGAATGAACAGTTTAGCAACAACTGAATTGTTAATTAAAAATTTACGGTCGCTGTAATAACCACAATAATTATGGAACATAAGAATAACTATGATTTTTGTATAAAAAAGCACTGTACCTATCTAATGTACTTTACAGAATTGAAATTGAACTATTTAAGCGGCCTCAGGAATATTTTAAAATTATAAACAATTTTTTAGGGCGCCATTTTGTTTATAAAAAAATAGCACACTCTTTTCGGACTTTGCACACCTATATTATTAGTATATATAGGGTGAGGCAGATAACTGGCCTATTAGAAGTATCTCGAGAAATAAAGGCAACAGAATCATGAAAATTTGAATAAAGGGCTTTGAAGGATGATCTATTAAATGAAAATATTTTCATCTCTTTCCAACTTCCGGTTATACCGGAAGTTGCTCATAACTTCGTTTTTTAAATGGGACACCCTATATATTTTTACATTTTTGAATTCTCCTCAATATCTTCTTTCGTAAAATATGAGGTTTATTAATATTATACAGGGTATGTTAAGAGATATTTACGTTTTTTTATTAATTTCGTAGCAATATTCACACCCTGTAGAATTGTTATAATTTGACATTAAGAACTCTGCTTACGTTCAAGTGATTTTTAATATAGTCTACTATTGTCAAAAATCATTAGTATAGCTCACTTTGAAATTTTAGTATACAGGGTTGGTCGAAACTCGGAATGAATATTTTCTCAGTTTTCTTAAATGGAACACTCTGTATTTTAGTATTGTAATGAAATGATATTTCATGGTACTTTTTTATTTTATAAGTATTCCCTATACCTAACTGCTTTAATTTGTGAGTTACTCGTGATTCAAGCTACAAATTAATTTCAACAAAAAATACTTAAAATTTCATTAGGTTGGCCGTGAAAATATTCAATCACAAATAATTTTTCAGAAATAAATACATATTAATCCAGACTGATCCTTAAAATTACCAATAATGGTTTAGCTATCAAAATACCTACGTAGTTAAGATTGTTGGTGCGATTAACCATTAAGCACAAATTAAAGCAGTTAGGTATAGGGAATGCTTAAGAAATAAAAAAGTACCATAAAATATCATTTCAATACAATACTAAAATACAGGATGTTCCATTTAAGAAAACTCAGAAAATACTCATTCCGAGTTTCGACCAACCCTGTATACTAAAATTAAAAATTTAGCTATACTAATGATTCTTGACAATAGTAGACTATATTAAAAATCATTTGAACGTAAGTAGAGTTTTAGATGTCAAACTACCACAATTCTACAGGGTGTGAATCTTGCTACGAAATTAATAAGAAAACGTAATTATCTTTTAAAATACCCTGTATAACATTACAAAACCTCATATTTTAAGAAAGAAGACATCGAAGAGAATCCAAAAATGTAAAAATATATAGGGTGTCCCATTTAAAAAATCGAAGTTATAAGCAACTTCCGGTATAACCGGAAGTAGCAAATAGATGAAAATATTTTCGTTAAACAGATGGCCCTTCAAAACCCCAAAATTCAAATTTTCACGATTCTGTTACCTTTAGTTCTCGAAATATTTCTAATAGGCCCTTTATTTGCCTCACCCTGTATACAATCATAAGATTCGATTCCAGCAATAAAATTGCTGGTACATACCTTTTCCCAAAAATGGCCTATTCTCCGATAATCTGCCCAAACTAATTGTGTATATTTGAGATATTTTCTACATTACAATGAACCTAATTAACCACTATACACAAGCATTCTGCTTGGTGGTATTGGTGTTTATTTATAGGAAATTGTATTGATTTTAATGTATTATCATTTTATGTGTAGCAACTTTTCTTTGAAAAAACATAATTATTTTACCCTATTTATGATATAATAAATTGGTTATTAATAAACCAATAAAGAAATATACTTATAAAATAATATTAGCTCACTTAATACTAATTTAAAAATCGATATTAGTCTGAGAAAATTATCGGAGAGTAGGCCATTTTTGGGAAAAGTTATTTACCAGCAATTTTATGGTTGGAATCGAATTTTACGATTGTATTAATAATATAGGTATGCAAAGTCCGCAGAGAGGTGCTTCCATTTTTATAAACAAAATGGCGCCCGAAAATCGTGTTTTTTTTTTCAATTTTTACTCTATAGCTTCAACGGTTTTAAATTTAGACCAAAAACACCCTACTAAAAATTCACCGTAATTAAATTCTGAATAGAAATGTGTTTTTCCGATTTACTTCGACGAAAATTTTCCCCGGAAAATGTGGACTTTTCCAACAAAATCTTTAATTTTCAACTAAAATTTTAGATAAGTAATTGTTTATCAATAATTAAACAACTTGGTAATATAAAACTCTTTTCGTATAGATTATAACTCCGGAAGCCGATGGAAATATTATGAACAGTTTAGCAGCAATTGAATTGTTAATTAAAAATTTACGGTCTCTATAATAACCACAATAATTACGATACACAAGAGTAACTATGATTTTTGTATAAAAAGACACTGTTCCTATCTAATACTTTACAGTACTGAAATTGGCCTATTTAGGCGGCCTCAGGAATTTTTTAAAGTTACAAACAATTTTTTAGCTTAGAAACAAATAGAATATCTCGGGAAATATTAAATTAAATTAAATCATGAAAACGGTATTAGAAAAAAAGCGGCAGGACGCTTCTTTGAAAAGAAAAAACGTTTAACTGTGATGAGTGCTTCCTGAGATAGACAATAGGATCAGAATTTGTGAATCATCACCTTTATATTTTTGTACTCTTTCTCCACACCAGTTTTCATATCTTTAAAATCTTTAAAAATTATTATAATAAAAATTATCGATTTACGAGTGAAAATTGCCAAAAACAGCAAAATTCCAGTCAAAAATTAGGTTGGAGAAAATTTAATCTCAAAGTTCAAAATCGGTATCCGTTAAAGAAATGCATTTTCTCGGCTTCCCAGGGAGCCATTTTCTTCATTCTTTTTTTGTTTCCAAGTAACTCGGGTAGAGTTATCTAACTAACGCATTACTAAATGTCAAAGTTGCTTTTGTTTTGATATAATAAATAAATTTTTTAGCTTTCAAATTAGAACATTTGTGTTTTTAACGTTAAAAGGTGCACTTGCAGTAAGTTTATCTAAAAAAAGTCTACAACTGGAAAAATATGTAGCTTTCTTTTCCTATAAATAAAACAATCTATTATAACAAAAACAAAAGCAACATTGATATTTAATAATGAGTTAGTTAGATGGCTTCACTCGAGTTACTTGGGAGCAAAAAAACTGAAGAAAATTGCTCCGTGGGAAGCCGAGAAAATGCATTTTTTTAGCGTATACCGATTTTGAACTTTGAGGTTACATTTTCTCCAACCTAATTTTTAATTGGAATTTTGCTATTTTTGACAATTTTCACTCGTAATATCTTCTTCTTCTTCCTTCTTGTATGTAGGCTTTAAAGCCTGTTTCTTCTTCAATATTATCCTCCTAAATTGTTTAGGTTATCGCACCACCGTTTTCTTGGTCTGCCAATACTTCTTCGTCCATTTGGTGACTTATCTCGTGCTATTCGTACTATCCTATCCTCTGCCATTCTACTAATGTGTTCGTTCCACTCCTGTTTCCGTTTTGTCACCCATCCATTTATGTCTTCTATATTGCATGATCTTCTTATGTTTTCGCTCCGCTCCCTATCCAACAGACTTTTCCCTGATATTCGTCGGAGTATTTTCATCTCTGTTGTTTCTAGTAGTCGTCTCGTTTTAGATGTGTCAGGCCTTGTCTCCGCCGTGTATGTTAATATAGGTCTAATTGCTGCTTTATAGATTCTTGCTTTTGTGTCTTGTCTTAAGTGTTTGTTCTTCCAGATTGTGTCATTAAGAGATCCCGCCGCTTTACTTGCTTTTAAGCTTTGTTGTCGTACTTCCTCTTCAACATCTCCGTAACTGGTTATATCAATTCCCAGATATCTAAACCTTGCTTCCTGCTTTATTATTTTCCCATCAATTTCGATTTTACATCGTAGTGGGTATTTAGATGTTGTCATACATTTGGTTTTTTCTGCTGATATTATCATATTGTATTTCTTGGCTGTTGTATTAAAGATGTGTGTTAATCTTTGGAGATCGTCTTCTGTCTCGGCGATTAATGCGGCGTCGTCTGCATAACACAATACTTTGATTTCTTTATTCCCCATTCTGTAACCACGACCTTTACGTAATGCTTCTATTATTTCGTCCATTATTATATTAAAGAGCAGTGGGCTTAATGAGTCACCTTGTCTGACTCCACTTTGTACTGGTATAAACTGCGTTAGTTTTCCATTTATCTTTGCCTGTATTCGATTATGAAAGTAGATGTTTTCGATGGTTTGTATAATATTGATTGGTATGTTTCTTCCATACAGTAAATGTAAGACGTCTTCGACTTGGATGCGATCGAAAGCCTTTGTCAGGTCTATAAAACATAGATATGCTGGTTTATTGTACTCAATGGCCTTTTCTGTGATTTGTCTCAGTACAAATACGGCGTCTACGCAGGATCTTCCGGATCTGAATCCTTGTTGTTCATCTGATAAAGTTGTTAGTTTATTGATTTTGTTGGTTAGGACTTTTGTGGTTAGCTTAAGTGCGGTGTTTAGTAGATTTATACCTCTATAATTGTTGGGGTCTTCTTTGTCTCCTTTTTTGAACATTGGTATCATTATGCTGTTTCTCCATGCGTCTGGTATCTTGCAGTGCAATATTAGTTTTTGTATAAGTTTTGTCATCTCTAGGGTTATACTTTCTCCTCCGTATTTTAGAAGCTCGTTGGTTATTCCGTCTGGTCCTGGTGACTTCCTATTTTTGAGTGAATTTATGGCTACCCCTACTTCCTGAAAACTGATTTCAATTTCGTGTCTTATTCAGGTAGGTTATTATTTTGATTATGATTTTCCTTTCCTTTAAACAGTTCCGTCAACTATCTTTCCCATTCGTTTGCTGGTATGTTATTGTATTCCTTCAATTCTGCCATTTCTTTCCGTTGGTTTCTTATGATTCTCCATATTTGTTTTTGTGTTCCGTAGAAGTCGCTTTCCATCCTTTTTGTAAACTGTTCCCAGTGTTCATTTTTTGTTCTTCTTACCAATTGCTTTGTTTCATTTCGTATTCTTCTATAGGTGTCTCTGGATTCTGGAGTGTTTGATGTTTTATACTTCATGTAGGCGTCTCTCTTCTCTTTACATTTGTCTTTTATTTCTTTTCTGAACCATGGTGTATTGTTGTTGTTTCTTTTGTTCAGTATGACTTTGCGTTTTCCTAGAGCTTCTGTTGCTGCCTCTTCAATATTGTTTTTAATTTTCTCCCAGCTCGCGTTTATATCTTCGATGTCGTCTATCTGCTTCAGCTGTATCTTCTGTGCTAGCCTCCTTTGGTACATTTCTTTGGTAGAATCGTTCCACAGTGATTCTACATTGAATTTTTCCTCGGTGATTTCCTGTGGAAAATTTGTTGGTGTTAGTTTCATTCTTATTTTTGCTAGGACTAATTTGTGTTCACTCCCTGCGTCTGCCGAATTTAAAGTTCGAATATCTAGAATCTGCTCTGGGTAGATTTTTCTATTAGTGACTATAAAGTCAATCATAGATTTGTGCCCCCTGGAGTTTTCAAACGTATATTTATACTGAAGCTTATGGTCGAAAAATGTATTATTGATTCGCAGTTCGTTAAAAGCACAGAGATTAGCCATGAGTTCTCCATTTGAGTTGACATGGTTTTCATTGAATCTTTGTTTTACTCCTGGAACTATTTCATTTCCGATTCGTGCATTAAAATCCCCCATAAGAATTAAGTGTTCTTCATAAGGTATGTCGTCCAGGATGGTTTGCAACTGTTCGTAGAATGCCTCTCGTTCCTTCTTAGGTTTGCAGTCCTCGGGGCTATAGATAGATATAACATTTAATTTTTGGTAGTCCATTGTGATGTTCATATGTATTATTCTTTCGGAGATGTAACGGCAGTTACTTATGTTGTCTTTAAATTTTTTATGGACAAGTATACCTACACCTGCTCGTGCTCGTTCTTCTTTCTTCACTCCACTATATGCTAAAATATATTGGTTATATTCTCTTTGACCTTTACCTTTCTTCTTGGTTTCTTGGATTGCACAAATGTCTATGTTTTTGTTTATCAGTTCTTCGATTATCTCTTGGTCTTTGTTGTTGAACGTGTTGCTAATCTGATTGTTGGCTTCTTTTTCCTTCTCGTTTTCCTTTTCTTTGCGTGGTTCGTCATCTTAGGTTCGGTCGGGTTCCGAGGCTTTATATCGGTTCTTTGAGCCTTGTTTTCTTTTATAATGGGTAGGATGCTAACCTGGCCCATCAACCCTCCTCTTTTTTTCCGGGCTTGGGACCGGCTGTGAGTGTGAACGTGACTTCTGAGCTACTCAATCCACTCAGTCTTCGCGCTCACAACCCCCAGGCAGAGTTACTCGTAATATCGATAGTTTTTATTATAATATTATATATTATGAGTATTTTAAAGATATGAAAATTGATGTGAAGAAAGAGGGCAAAAATATAAATATGATGGTTCACAAATTATGATCCTAGAGTTTATATCTTTGCCGTAAATACCGGTCAAATTTGACCAGTTGTATCTCAGGAACCACTCATCAAAGTTAAACGTTTTTTTTAAATAAGTATCCTGTCGCTTTTTTTCTAATACCGTTTTTATGATTTAATTTGATTTAATATTTCCCGAGATATTCTATTTGTTTATAAGCCAAAAAATTGTTTATAACTTTAAAATGTTCCTGAAGCCGCTTAAATAGCAAAATTTCAATTCTGTAAAGTACATTAGATAGGTAAAGTATGTGTGTCAAAAATCATAGTTATTCTTATGTATCATAATTATTGTGGGCATTATAGTGACCGTAAATTTTTAATTAACAGTTCAATTGTTGCTAAACTGTTCATTTAATTTATATCGGCTTCGGGAGTTATAATCTATAGGAAAAGAGCTTTTATATTACCAAGTTATTTAATCATTGATAAACAATTACTTACCTAAAATTTTAGTTGAAAATTAAAGATTTTGTTAAAAAAACTCGCATTTCGTGGAAAAATTTTCATCGAATTAAATCGGGAAAAACACGGCTCTATGCAGAATTTAATTACGGTGAATTTTTATTTGGGTATTTTTGGTGTAAATTTAAAATCTTAGGAGTTATAGAGCCAAAATTTTAAAAACACGATTTTCGGGCGCCATTTTGGTTATAAAAAAAGTAGCACACTATCTGCGGAATTTGCATACCTATATTATTAATATGTACAATCATAAGATTCGATTCCAGCAGTAAAATTGCTGGTAAATAACTTTTCCTTGTATTTTGCTAATTAGCCCGGAGTAATAGGGAATTGTATTGATTTTAATGTATTATCATTGTATGTGTTGCATCTTTTCTTTGAAAAAAACACTATTATTTTACCCTCTTTTTTTTTTTAGCTAATGCCTCGAAAACCAATGGACATTGGCATAATATTTTACCTATTATTGATATAATAAATTGATGATATAAGGAATTTGTTATTAATAAGCTAGTAAGGAAATATACTTAAAAAATAATATTAGCTCACTTAATATTAATTTAAAATCAATATTTGTAATAATTGAAATACCAAAAATGATAGAGAACTTATAAGCAAACCATGTCAGTGGCATAAATCACTTCTAATCTGCAAAGCGAATTTTCACCAGGACGTCAATTCGATCTTTCCGTATAATAAATTTTGTTGTCGTATGTTCACGGTATTGCCGAAAGATTTATTTATTTATTTTTTATCGCGCCGGTGATTTTCCAGGCTGTAACGAATAAATTGAAAAAATCCCTAAGAAGTGCGTAAAAGTTTTACGGCAACAAAACCTTCGACCTTATTCCGAATGACCGAACTTATACATCTTAACTTCGGCTAAATTCTGTTTTTAAAAGTATGTGAACACGTGAAAATATCTTTCTAAATCAGAAAATATGAGTTTTATAACATTTGATGTAAATTCTGAAATACGCTGCAGGTTTATTAAAAGTTTGTTTTTTTTTTATTTAAACTCGATCAATATTATTTTATTTTAAGAAATATTCTTCTTTGTCTTTTCAACAGTCTTCAGAAAAACCAGAGTTGGCTTACAATTGCAATTACATTGCTAAATGTAATACACAAAATTTTTTCTGGTGTTATGTACAATATATTATTAGAATACTCCGAAAATATAACTGGTTATTATCAAAATGGATTCAGACCAAATCGAGCCACTACAGGCAATATATTCATACTAAGAACGATACAAGAATAATTACACTTTTATAAAAAAGAACTTTTTTAAAGAAAACCTTTTTATTATTTATAGGAGAGAATATAAAATAATTTAGCGATATAAAATGCTCAAGATTCCAAAAATACACTGTAATAAAAAAGTACTTTTTATAATATCACGGTTTTGTAACTGTATATTATATGACACAGCATGTTTGGAAGGAATAATTAACTTAGAAAATATGAATTTTTAGTAGATGTATTTTGTTATTTATAATTATGATTCCAATAATTACACTAGTATAAAATAGTACTTTTTATAATTCCACGGTTGTTTAAAATAGTATATATAATTTAAGTATATAAACTTTTAATTATTCATTAAAACAATTAAAAAAAAAATACGCAACAGCCGGGTTCCAACTCGGGACCTCTCGATCTGCAGTCTAATACCACTGAGCCACCATCAAGTATTATGAAGCAGATATCGATTTATTAACGTACTTTAAAATATCATTGCATTAGTCACATTTTTAAAATAGTTTGAAATTTAAAAAAATCGATTTATCCATACAGTGTGATTGGTTAGTGGGGTAAAGCTCTGTAGATTTGTTATAGTAATAGATAGTAATAAAAGTTAATAACAAAAATTGTAACTTTAATTATAGATTGATAATCAGTAATCGTAAATTGTCAGTTTTAGACAATTCAGTCATGGCTTACTTAAAATTTGGAAAGATTTAGACCCGTATTTATTTATAATTTTGCTATGAAAAATGAAAATATCTCGAAAACTAATAAATTTACACATAGACAATGTTAGGTATATAAAAATTAAAGTATGGTAATGGTACGTTTCGATGATATAAAATACAGGGTGTTCTATTTAAAATTACTGAGGAAATAATTTACTTGCACTTTGACTCACCCTGTATTCAATATAAAGAAAATTAGCAATATCAATCATTTACGAAAATTTTGACAATAATAAAATAATATGACTTCAATAAACCATTGCCCTTGTGCTTATTTTTATTTATACAGGGAGTTGAACTTGTTACGATTTTCATATAAAATTGGTTATAACTTTGTAAATACCCTGTATACCATACCAAATCTTTATATTTTTATAATGGAAAAGTTATGAAGAGTTCGAATATACAATAAAATACAGGGTGTACTATTTAAAAAAAAAACATAAGTTTGGTCCGCCATTATGTTATCGACCACCCTGTAACATTATAACTAATTTTTTAATGTGCAGCTCAAAGTTCGCAACAATTTTTGATATTAAGTTTTATCGCTATACATTACTATAACGGTTCTACGAAGCTTTACCCCACTAATTAATCACCCTGTATAATAGCAGTTAAATATTGCATTGTTAGCTAGTTCTGAGTTTTTCTGAAAATTTTAGGTGCCTAGGTAGCCTAGAACTATTTTTAAAATGGATTACAAAATTTGCGAAGTCCGTGACACCAACCAAGCCAAGTATATAAAAAGGTTTTAATAATATTCAATAGTTTTCACAAATAAAATATGAAATTAATATGACATATAAAGTAACGCCATCTATTAAAAGTAAACATCAACCGAGTAAACTAGTAGCGTCATCTTTTGTATAAAGCCGCGGCGAAATAACAAGAACCAACACTGCATTATTTTATTAACGCAGCCGGCTGCGGTTTCTGTCGTTGTAATATGGTCTTTCAACCAATTATGAGATACATGAGATTTTTATCAACATCCTAAGTGCTCTTAACTTTGTTGCAAACACACGCTAAACACAGTTACTCGAAATAATATACAGTGTAGTTTAAACTCCGAAGTCCAGATTATAATTCCAAACATTACACTAGTATAAAAAAGTACTTTTTATAATACCACGGTTATTTAAAATGGCAAATATAATAATTAACCTATAAAGTATGAATTTTAAGTATATTAACTTTTAATTATGTATTAAAAAAATTAAAAAAGGTAAGCGAGAGGTAGGATTTGAACTCAGGACCAGTAGATCTCCGGACTAACGTTCTAACACTGAGCTATCAGGACAGGTATTATGTTACGTTAAAATGGAATTTAAATGTCATAGCACTAGTCACATTTTTAAAATAGTTTGGAATTAAAAAAAATCATTTATCCATACAATAGCTGGTAATGGTTTTTCAACCAATTATGGGATATATTATTGTTGATTTTTATTAACATCCTAAGTGCTCTTAACTTTATTACAAACACTCGCTAAACACAATTACCTACTCGAAATAACATAGTGTAGTTGTTTACCTCCGAGTTCAAGATTATTTTCCAAAAATTTCACTAGTATAAAAAAGTGCTTTTTATAATACCACGGTTGTTTACAATGGCTAATATAATAATTAACTTATAAAATATGAATTTTAAATATACTAAGTTTTAATTTTGTATGAAAAAAATGAAATATATATGAAAAAAATAAAAAAAGGTAAGCGAGAGGTAGGATTTGAACTCAGGACCAGTAGATCTCCGGCCTAACGTTCTAGCACTGAGCTATCGGCCCTCGACGTTTTGACTTACGTTAAAATGGAATTCAAATGTCATAGTTAATATAAAATGTCATAAAAATTACGTTTTTAAAACAGTTTGAAATTTAAAAAAAAATCCATTTATCCATACAATAGCAGTTAAATATTGCATTGTTAGTCAGCTCTTAGCTATCCTGAAAGTTTCAAGTACCTAGTTAGTCTAGAACTAGGGTTAAAATGGATTACAAAATTTGCGGAGTCCGTGACACCAACCAAGGCAAGTATATAAAAAGGTTTTAAAAAGCTTTAGAATACGACATAGAACTATATAATACGCGTATAAACTTTAAACAAGTTTTGATAGTATGAAAAGAATCAAAATGCTGGAAGACCTTTGTAATCTAAATGTATACCTAAAAATTATACAAGCCTCATAAAAATGACGTTGCAGGATGCAAAAGCCGCATTTAGAGTAGATAGAGAGCTGACTCCCCTATTTGACATCAATGTGGGAGTGAGACAGGGAGACGCACTATCAAGCATGCTGTTCAACCTAGTGCTTGAGACAGTCATCAGGAAAACCAATGAAACCGACCACATCAATACCAAAGCAGTACAGATTACTGCATATGCAGACGATGTCGACATTATTAGTAGAAGCAAGACAGGACTAATGGAAACGTTCCAGGAAATTGATCGTGAATCACAAAAAATAAGGCTTAAAATAAATGAAAAAAAACTAAGTATATGACCATCAAAAGAACACCTGAGAATGAAAATAATATAGCAATAGATAACTATGTATACTATTTATCGTGTGGATGCCTTCACATATCTGGGCCAGAAGAATTCCGTAAGTAGCGAAATTATTGCACGCATTTCCAGTGGATATCGTGCATACTATACTAATAAAAAATTGATGACATTGAAATTATTAGACAAAAGAAAAAATGTCAGAAATTTAGTTTAGCTAATCCACAAATTCGTTTTTTGCCGAAGAGTAAAACTGGCGCTTACATTTTGGTTTATTCAGGATCTCTGTTTGGATTTATTTATTTAGCTTTCTGTTTTATTCTTCCTGCTCTCATTCTTTCACGCCCAAATTATTCAGAAAGAAGTCTCTTTTAATTTTAATACTTTTCTGGCTATCCAATCCCACCTTCTTTTTGTCTCTTGTATATCGAGCTTACTACTTAACCGCTGCTGTATGCTATCTTTCTTCTTTCTCCTTTCATATTTTTTGCTTTCTTTCCTTTATTTCAAATTGTATAATACCTTTACTATTTTTACTTTACAAAGCTCAGTTTAGTGTAGCATTTGGATCCGCAGAATTAAAATTTTTGAAGTTATACATAACTTTGTTCTGATTGGATGTTCAAATGACATGTCAAAAATTATCCGATATGGCAGCTGTGGTTTGGAGGTAAAGGCAAAGGTAAACAAATGTATATTATAATATATTAGTTTTATTGTTGTGAGGACAGAAACAAAAAAGTTTATAATATTGTAGTGACTTTTAAATAGTTTTTAAAAGCAACAGGTACGTAATAATTGTTAATGTATCATGGGTATAAACCTACCTATTTGATCTGCCAAAATACATAGTATGTAATACTTTTATTTATATAATTTGATTACCATCAAAATTTCTATCAATATTCACATAATATATTGTTTTTTACTCTATGTTTTGTTGTATTTTTTCAATTCTAAATCATGTCAATTCAAAATTAAAATAATTTGATCAATTTTCAAAATATCAAAATATCACAAGTTTAATCCGTTTAGTTAGTCGATCTTCGTAAATAATGACACATAGTGTCCGTGGCTAAGCGGAGAAGGCGAATGAATTCCAATACCAACCGCTCTTATCAGCGCTGGTTCGAGTCCCAATAGAAACTTTCTTTTTTGTTTTTTTTTAATACATTTTATGATTTTAAGTATATTTATTATATAGTTGTATTTTCAGAAAATACGTATTTAGTTAAAAAAATTTCGACAATTAATGTTCAGACATCATTTGTGGCTTGTTTAATGTGTTTGTGTGTGTTTCATTCTTTTATTATTTTAATTTTTGGCACTGTTCTAATAAAAATATTTGAGAAGTAGTAAGTATAAATTAGTTTAATATTTAAACAAAATATAAATAAAAAGTATATTAATTTCGTTTAAATCATATAATAGAAGTATAACTTCTTACGTGCGTACAAAGTACACACACATTCTTTTTTTGTCTCTTCTACTATGATAAAAGAGCTCAAGCGGGGATTTTTGCAGTTATTCGAGCGCGTCAGATTATAACATGCGGAGAAACTTTGTTTATACCTTGTTAATATACCTCTACAATAATATGTAGCCAATATAGTATATTGTGACCAGTATATTATATTATATTTGCTCTTAATACAGGGGAGTTCGATAAGGGGGGTCCCCATTCTTTCCCTCCCAAATTATTCAGAAAGAAATCTGTTTTAATTTTATTCCTTTTCTGGATATCCAATCCCACCTTCTTTTTGTCTCTTATTTATCGAGCTTACTACTTAACCGCTGATGTATGCTATCCTTCTCCTTTCTCCTTTCATATTTTATGCTTTCTTTCCTTTATTTAAAATTGCATAATACCTTTGACTATTTTTACTTTACAAAGCTCAGTTTAGTGTAGCATTTGGATCCACAGAATTAAAATTTTTTTGCCTCTTCTACTATGATAAAAGGGCTGAAGCGGGGATTTTTGCAGTTACTCGAGCGCGTCAGATTATAACATGCGGAGAAACTTTGTACCCTGTTAATGTACCCCTACAATAATATGTAGCCAATATAGTATATTGTAACCAGTATATTATATTGGCTCTTAATACAGGGGAGTTCGTTAAGAAGGGTCCGAAAAAATCTATCCTTAGATAAACTCATAATCGTCAGATTAAGATAAGTTAACTTGAGTACATGCAAAACAGTGTATATTTCAAAAATCTGACGATTCGAGTGGGCATAAGGAAATAGGCGAATCACAAAGTTTCACAAGAGAAAAGCGAATATTTAACGAAATAAATGTCAGATCAAAAAACAGAATGTTCAATATTTTTCAAAAATCTATCAAATGATACCCCGATCCCCCACGGAGAGGGGGGTAAATTTTAAATGCGAACCGATATAGCGCGAAATGAACATCAGATCGAAAAACTGCAAAATACACGTAGGTATTTAATATTTTGGAAAAATCTATCGAATGGCACCAAAGACGACCCCCCCACGTAGGTGGGGTGGGAGGTTACTTTAAAATCTTAAATAGGGGCCCCCAATTTTAATTACAGATTTGGATTTCTTATGTAAAAGTATGCAACATTTATTCGAAACATTTTTGCGAATTATGGATAGATGGCGCTATAATCGGAAAAACGATTGTTGAAAATGGAAAATTAAATTAAAAAATGGAAAGTACCCCCACTTTGTGGAAAATTTAGCTTAACTTTTTTTGCTTTTAGGACCTACGCTTCACAACCCAATAGGTCCCCATAACGCTCGAGTAACTGCAAATTTAGCATACTTTTCTACCCTACTATTAAAAACTAAACAACCTTTATTCCAGTCGAAAATAAATTGATCGTAAATACCATTTAAAACAATGTCTATTAAAAACGTCTCCCGAGACTGTTTTTAATCATATCATCGCTTTCTGTCGCCTTATCTGCTTTTTCAGAATGTGACCATAAGACCAAATTATTACATACACACTCATATTTTTTGTCCAGTTATAAAGATAATGTTCCCAATTTATTACGAAGGGATAACGCTGCTTCCTCATAAAAAATCCTTTTTGGATTGGTTCCCGTCATAATACAGCCCAGGCTACATTTTATGTTTAAATCAATGATTAGTTTTCTGACGGTGTGGTAGGCAACGAGCTGACTCGCCGAACGTCAACAAAAGGGAAAGTTATTTATCAAGTTGAGAAAAGGGGTCGGTTTTATATATTATTTTGTGTTTACGTTTTGGACAACAGATAAAATAGACTAGATAATTTAAATAGGGAAAATCAGTCTATATTTTTTAAGTTGTCTACTTGTGTAAATTCAATTTCAAAAGTCCTTTAATGTTTCGAATTTGTAACGAGGTCGTTGCGTTGTCGTTGCTCCAGGTAACTATCAGTCGAAGAAAAAGAGTTCGCTTTTTAAAAGATTTTTATTTGGAATTAAAATAAACAGAAGATACGATAATTAGCCTTAATTACTCATTAAGTTCGTTAATAAAATATATTTATAATTCCTACGCATCTAGCTTACTGTTCGGACCAATGTGACGATATTTTTGTACATGAATGAATGATTTTGACGATCGCGCGAAATAGGAATTGCTTTTATTAATACGACATGAATGTATAAGGAAAGGTGAGAAAGGAGATTCCGCTCACCTCGCCGGATTGAAAAGACATATAAAGGATATACGATCACCGCTCATATAAGGATAGGTAAAAGGATAGGTAAGAAGAAAATTGCCGAAGTCGCTCAGCTCGCCAAAACGACAGCGGAAAATAATCGGGAAATACTACCTACATAAACTCACCTCTTGTACCTAGTTGTTATCTATTATTCTTCGAACAACGCTCCAAGAATAATAATATAATCAACAAGGCTTTTCGATCCGATTTTTATATCGTTCGAAACAGTACAAAAACGTGTTTTACTTAATTCATTGGCGTACTTTAGACGATATAATTATATTATCGTAACAAATTAGAATTGATGTTGTTGTCCTATTGTTTTTCCTTGGATCTTACGGGATAACACACCTCCGTAGTAATTTGCCGCATCCGACTTATCGAGGCTACACGCTTCATTAGCAAATCACCGCTAATATTAAATGGAAGAGTACAGGGGAAAAACAAGGAATGTCGCATTTTATACATATTGAGATAAACACCAATAAAGGTTTAATTCTTATGATACCTAAAAACTACTTCGGAGATTCTTAGCAGAATTCTAGCAATTCTTATGCTATAATCTTAATATAATATGAATCTATATTAACTTATTAATTTATTAATGCACCAAAAAACTGTTAACGTTCCTTATTCTTATTCAGTGGCGTGCGGTCCTTCGCCTGGATACAAATTCTTAGAAAATTTATACAGACTGATATTTCTGTGTATTGTCCTAAATCGATAGCCTAGTCGATAGTACTTTAGTTCTTGCTATCACATGGTGAGAAAACCCAAAATTAATGAAAAAGTGACATGGCTTGTCTTTCTTCTGTACTCTTCAAACGCGGTTTGCTCAACTATGGCGCGTTTTGACAGATTCACCGTAGGAAACCTAAATACCATGGACCGATCATATTACGAACGAAATGGTGTTGCACAGATTAGCAAGAGGTAGGAAAACTGTTGACCACCATTCAAATGCGAAAGACAACATAATATTTCGGGCATATACTTGGTATGGTATTGTATGATACATTGGGGCAGGGCTCACTTTTTAGCCCTTTAGACATTTAGAACTCCTACGGCGGGTCCATTGCATTACACCTACCTTACGGAACTGGTCCATAAGAACCTGGTCTTCTGCATTTCTGAGACCCAGGTTACACCGGGCTCCCATGTCTGCCAAAATCATCAGGGTCTGCAAATCTGAACTCCTCCTGCCGATGTCACCCCGAACGTCTAATCCACCAGAAACGTTACGGACTCACAGAAAGCCATAAGTCTCTTAAGAGACAACTCCCTCACTTGGTTCGGTTGCACAGATGCCAATCCCAGAATCTGCCACCTCTGATAGGTCAACCGGGTATTCCCAGAGGACATGTGAGGAGGTTTCTTCCTCCTCATTACATAGACGACACCGCGTGTCATCAGCCAGTCGAAGCAAATAAAGGTCGCGTCGGAGTTTACGGTGGTCGGTGAGCTTACGAACCACCAAGGAGCATCTGCTATGATCTAGAAGAAGCAGTTGGATAGTGAGACTTTTTGATGGCCCCATTATGTGGGGCCTATGTGGGAAAAAATACAAAATACTTGATCCTTGGTAAAATGTATACTTAAAATTCCCTAAATAAGGGTTACATTATATTACGGAACGTTTTGGGATTAAAAACTCAATTATCATTGTTAACAAAAGCCAATAAATAATATGCATGTATGAGCCACCAAAA